>NC_056750.1:331324884-331624884 GCF_019279795.1 Protopterus annectens
CTGTAGTTTCTCTTCTAACATGTGTACACTGTTGCTGCCTGTTACAAGTTTACATACCCAAGTGTTTTTCCTTCTGCATAATATGCCTGCTTTGCTTTGAATGGCTGTACATTTGTATGCCCCTTACAGTGCTAACACACAAACTGACCCTTTTAATGTAATAATATAAATGAATATTGCTTGTGCCAGTAGTGTGCCACACTTGTGTATAAACTGTCCTTTGATCAGTCATACACGTTTACATGTAATACTGTTATTGCTTTCTGTGAGTGTGCCACTTGGTGTCTTATGTTTGCATGGAAGTATATATGGATATGTGATATTCAACCCTACTTTTAGTATGTACCTATGCTAATTGCTGTTTATCTGTTGCACATTACTGTGTTGTCTGTGTCATTTGTACTTGAACATGTTAATAGCCATCATAGATGCTCAACACACAGGCATCAGATATTGGCCCTTTGACGTATGCCCCTTGCAGGGAATTTGCAGTCTGTATTGTGTTGGGAACACATGCATGTGCAATGCTTTTACTTGTATGGCCTGTGTTTTTATTGGGCGGCTTTTTCAGGCATGCATTTCCATGCTACTGTGGATATAAGTTGTCTACTCCCCTTCTCTCTTATAGCTTTTTACTATGTCTTACACATCTACATGGCATAAGTACATGTTTATGGGCAACTTTGTGTACTGTATCACGGGTCTATATTAGAACACAGAACATTTGAAATGTTGATTATTCTAATATCGACCCGTTTTCAGCGAACGCTGAAAATATCGAAGTAACAGGAAACCAAATTCTTTCCTAGGGAAAAAAATCGGTTGTCCATTTCTGTTGCTTCGGTATTTTCAGCACTCTGGTGGAAAGTTATGGGTCAGGTTCAGGTAAGTGTGCGATTGTGTGGACATGTGAGTTAGGGCGAGTTGGGTGAGTTAGGGTTAGGGTGCGGGTCAGGTAAGTGTGCGATTGTGTGGACATGTGGGTTAGGGCAGGTTACGTGAGTTAGGGTTAGGGTGCGGGTGAGGTGACTGTGCGATAGTGACGGACCTTAGGGTTAGGGTTTGGGTTAAGGTAAGTGGATAGTTAGTGGTGTATGTACAGTTTAGTGAAGGGTTAGGTGTAAGAATTTAGGTGTATATGCATGGATTGCTGTTTGTTTGGTGTGCTTGTGTTGTGTGTATGTGTTTTGGAACAGAAAAATTTTTTCCCTAGGAAAAAATTCACTGTTCGAATGTTCGATGTTTTGTTTTTTCGATTGCTAGGGTTCGATATTAGAACACTCGACATTTTGAATGTTCGGTGTTCTAATATAGACCCTGTATCATCACTGGCCTGGTGCCCCTCAACTCCAAATAAGGTGCAAAAAAAAAGATCTGTTCCCCAATTTGCTGCTTCTGTGAAGCAAGACCCTTTCTCCATGATCTGATCTGCTTGCAAGCCTGACACTCCAAACCGAAGAGCAAAAAAAAAAAAAAAAAAAAAAAAAGGGACTGTTCCCCTCCCCAATCTGCTAAGAGGATCAAGGTCTGTTCCCTACGGTCTGTTCTCCTGGGCTGCTGCTCCTGAGGCTGTACAGACATTTGAATTTCCATATCTTTCAGAAAATGCATGCTTAACAAAATCCACTTTTAATTGTAACAAAACTGCTTGCTGCTAAGTCATAAGCAGTTTTGTTAGTTACAATACAGTCCACTAAGCACTATAGCACTTTAGCCCTGAAAGCAATTACAGTATCGGCATTCTTTTCTGAATGCTGCTACTGCAATAAAACCACAACAGCAGCAACTGCAAATCATGTCCCCTACAACTTGCCCCCTTTGCATCATCCTTGCTATGCTACTGCCCTCTGGATCCAAATAAAATTTCACAGCAAGTTTTTGCTCAAATAGTTCAGTCCTAAATGTCTTATGAAGGTCTCATTATGAAAGTTAAAAGCCTTGGCGTCTAAGGTACCCTTTGCTCTTGGTATTTCTTTACTTTGACAAAATCACTCCAAGCTCAGCCTAGGAATGCTCACGTATGCATGCAGGCGTTCCTATAAGATGTGCTGTCAGAATCTTTGCCCATATGGAATGCTGCAAGTCCTCTTGGTTTGCTATTTTTTTCAATTATTTCCAGGTAGGCTTCCAGGTCTTTACCACTATTAAGAGGCTTCAGTGGGAGTGTGGCTTTTAGCTGTTCCACGGACTTGTCTACTACTACCATCCCCTTGGCAGTGGTAGTGACAGTCTGTAGAATTGTTCTACAGTGACCATTGTGTGCCCTCAGGTACAGGAACACCTCTAGACCAAGTCTAAGTCTCACATAACTCAGCTCAAATTTCTAGGAACAGTGAAGTCTTGTTGCTTGCCATGGGGAAAAAAAAATCTGGTTTAGCAACAAATGGAATCAATGAGGCAAAATGGCAAAATGTTGCACCTACCCACTGCATTCTCAGTTTTCAGACACTGAACATACATGGATTTCACAAATCAACAGAGTTTTTTACTGGTACAGCACAAAATCAGATGACTTAACCACATGCAGTCAAGACACAAACAGTAAATGAAACAGGAAACGTGCAGCATAATAAAGCAGTTCAGTGCTTTGGCCATGGTCATGGTGGTATTTAACACAGGTGTGTAATGTCTCTCTGTATGCTACCAGTCTTTTTGGGTTTCCATCCACATGAGCTCACTGAAACACAAATCTCTGAACAGACGTTCCTCAGAAATAAATACTCAAATAATACAGTCTAGAGAAGGCTGACAGTTATTCCAGCTACAGCTTGTTATATTACAGTGTATTTCATCATCAGGATTTGCTCTGGCAAAACAATTAAAACTTTATTTAACAGAATCTCTTCAGTCACAGTTACAATTCTCTAAAAGAATCTGTCTGGTCAGTTTACCTCCAAGTTTTTCATTACGCGAATTTCCACTGGCAATTATGGACCTCTACCTGGATTCCCACCATGAACTTGATTGCTTCAGCCACAGATAGTTTCTTATTCAGCAAACAAAATCCTACACAAAACACTATAGACTCCACTGGATTCTATCAAATGATATCTGCCATTTTAGACTTATCCTGGCCTTAAAAATATGCATGACATCAGCTGGTGTCATTCACATGAAAATTTAGGGTCTATATTAGATAAGCGACCATTCCGATGTTTGAATCATAGATGATCGACATCATATGATCGAACATCGGAAAGGTCGAAGGTGAAAGTCAACAGCTTTTCATGCGCAGAATGGGAAATGTTCCCTTTCTGCACTGAAGTGCGTTCTCGGAGTTGGTATATTTAAGTAGGAGGGTGTGGGGGGTCAGAAGGGTTTGCCCCCTTGCTCAGAGCGGTAAGGTAAGTTTTTTTTTTTTATTTTATTATATAGTCGATGTTTCAAACTTTGCTCATATGAGTTCACTCGTGAGGTTCGAAGTTTTGAAACTTCGACCATATAATATAGACCCAAAATTTACATATGAGGGATTAAAGGGGCCAGACCCCATAACCTTACACTAGCGCCTAGTTTCATTTAATCAAATACCAAACACTGTAATACAGAAAATGCACATCCAAAACATCCCAGTTCTGAGCTGTTTCATTACCTGTTGAGCTTTCATTCAGTTGGAACCATCACCTTATGTTACTCTCTCTCTCTCTCTCTCCATATATATATATATATATATATATATATATATATATATATATATATACACACGCACCCAAACTTAAAATACATACACTCGCACACAAACATATAAAACAAACCCCCTCACCTATTCCCTACCCTGACCCTATCACTCAAACACAGGCACAAACACTCTCACCCCAATCCAAACGCCACTCACCTGTCTTGACAAAACATACCATTAACATTTTGACCCTTTAACTATCTTTACTTTCAGCAGTATATACCAGACCTTGCATTTGTCAATGAAACATAAGTTCGACATGTACACATAGTTGTATATAATTTCACTGAATGCTCATTTCACTGATGGTCAAACTCAATTTATTGAAAATTCATTTAATTAAAAACTCATTTCATTTCACTGAAACACAATTCATAGAAAACATTCCACATAACAAATGTACTATAAAAAATGTTTTTTGCACCCCCCTATATAGGGAGTTTTGTCCCTCCCACACCACCATTACTTATATATACTAACTCCATGGCCGCACGACTATGAAGAAGAGAAAAACACCACAAACGGTGTATCAGTGATGGTGGCCACTATCAATCCACACATAATCTTGCAAACTCACTTACCTAATAACTCCTATAATCAAAAAGAGACAACGTGACATACTGCATAAAAACTTCTACAGTTTTCTTTCAATTGTGATTCATTGAAATGAGTTTTAAATAAGTTGAGTTTGATCATTAGTGATTCAGTGAAATGCGAGTTCAATAAAATGACATTCACACCTACACAGACGCACGCACGCACACACACGCACGCACGCACGCACACACACACACACACACACTATATATATATATATATATATATATATATATATATATATATATATATATATATATAAGCTGCAGTAGAGCTGGCAACCTGATGATGTGAACATTGACTCCAGGCAGTTCTTGCCATATGATGTGTTTAAATGTGAAAATGAAATATAATAATGTAAATAGCAACTTCTGTAAATAAAGTATTGGTGTACATAGTATAAATGGTATTGTCATAGAATAGGCTGTGGCGCTCATTAGTCCCCTTCTACTCCCAATTCCCCAGCCACCCAAGATAACCTAATATATTACAATCTCTCCCCACTCCAAATACACCCACTAATCCCGGCCCTTAAACTCACAAACGCACCCTTTACTCCCATTCTTTCCTTCTCGTACTAAACTCTATACTCCAACCATACCTCTCAATAGGTAAGCACAAGAAATCTGGACAAAGCCAAAAATAATGAGGTGGACAAAGGCCCAAAATAGGGACAATTTTTAAATATTGCTCTTATAAACTTAGAAAGTGAATAAACTAAAATGTTTCACGTTAGCAGGCATTTTCTGAAGGACATCGTGTGAAACTCAAATGTCTGTTATTATTTACTGACATAAATCCTCAATGATTTGACAGAAAACCACAATTTCTTTGAGAGATAGACCAAAAATAAGAGGCAAAAATCTGGCCATTCTGTGACAATCTGGATAGTTGAGAGGTATGACTCCAACCTATGAATGTCAACTCCCCTTCCTCCCTCATTACCCTCTCTTCTTCTTCTTCTCATCCCCTCTTTCCTCACCACACTCCATCTCCTCAATTCAGCATTTATTCCACAATTCTACCCAGCTAACCACACCTACTGCACTATCACCCCTCCACCCTCCCTATCTTATTCACACCACAGACACACTTACCAACCTTGTACCCCCTCACTTCCACCTCACTAATGAAAATGATTCTCTTACTTATATCAAAACTAGAAAACCACTCTACATCCTCCATTTCTCCAAAAGTCCTCTCTCACTGCCATCACTGGCTACAGTAATCATTCCAGCACTCCTGAATGGCAAATCAAAACCCAACCACTGTCTTCCCACACCTCATCATTTCTCCACTGTACACTTCAGTCCACACTCTCCTGTGCCCTACTTCATGCACAAATCATCAAAAATAAATTCGATCATATAAATGCCTTTACCCACAACCTCAACCATGACATTCTTTAGTCATAGAATCCTATATTAAAACCATCTAATCTAGCATCCAGCACTTCCTTTCCTCCTAAAAAATGCACCTCAATGGTCTAGGAAAGATCCCAGGAGGTGGAACCATCATTCTCCACAAAACAATGTTAACCCCAATGTCATTGTACAAACTAATGGCTTCTTCCAATCAAGCTCATATTGGATCCTTCTAAAATTTCCATCAGCTCATAAAAATCCCTTTGTCCATTTGCTCCTCCCTCCTCACTTGTACAATTCTCCTCACTTATTTCTACTATCCTCAGATTTATCCTCAAACATGATTACATTATCATTCAGGCCAACTTCAATATACATTTCATGGGTCTCCATTCCACTGACATTTCACACTTCCTATCTGACCACAGTCTCAACCCCTTAGTCACAGAGCTCACAAGACCTAATTTCAAATCTTCCAACCACTCCACACTGGACTTTATCATCACTAACATTCTCTCTTAAATTTCTAACATCTCAAGTCCTACCCCATCCTTTACTGATCACGGCCTCATCACTATAACAATTACCAGCCAATCCCTAAAATCCCCACCTGGCATGAAATCTTTCACATCACAATCAAACTTTTTTCTTTCCTTACTTTGCTGATCTTCTGTCCTTACAAAAGAAAACTCAAAAACAGCCTCTAACATATTTTTTTTAACCCTCCTCCCACTGGATAACCAAAGAGGTGAAATACATTTTAAATCTCAGAGATGAGGGTTAGTATAAATGGAAATTTGACCTAACCATTGATAATAGGACTCACTTCACTTACCTCAGGAATCTTACCAAACAATCCATCTGAAGACACAAAGTCCTCCTGAAATCTGAACAAACCCATCATCTACACTCCCATAAGCAGTTTCAGAAAGAAGTTAACCTAATTACTGGACATAAGTCCTGAGAAGATTCTAACTCCTCTCCAATTATAAAATGCAACATTGGTATCTTAACTCCAATAGAATTCCTTAATGAATTTAGCACTACTCCACATATACCCCTCAACACCCTACCCCCTGACTTCCACTCACCCCTCCCTTCTTCCCCATTCTACTTCAAACAACTAAAACATAAAGATATAAAATCAGCTCTTCTCGTCATCCAAATGTATGGTCTTGCAGGCTCAGATAACATCCTCCACTACAGGAAATTTTTGGTCCCACCTCTAACCCTTATCCATAAGGTCTATATCCCCAAAATCATTATGCTGTTCATCTGAAAAAAACACCATAATCAAGCCACTTCCTAAACAATCTAACCCACACACTACTCTCTTTCTTTTGCCCCATCTCCATCCTTCCCACTCTAAAAAAATCATTGAAAAAATAGGCTACATCCAACTTTCTAATTAGCTCCAACAATATCATCTTCTCCCTCAAAAAACACTTGGCTTTTAGCCAGGCTGCAGCAGCAGAATGTCTGCCCCCTGGACTATAATAGAAGACATTGTACTTAACATTGGCAAAGGAAACATAGCCAGAACCCTTTTCACTGATTTAAAAAAAAGCTTTTGATCTCACTAACCACCCTCTCCTCTTGAACACACTTACATAAATTATCATCAGCGCTGATTCTCTGCCCTGATTTAAAGGCCTCCTGGAAAACACACACTTTAAGATTAAGTTGGGAAACTCCTTTTCTGACACTGTCCAAATGCTCAAAGAGGTCCCTTAGGGCCATTCTCTCCTGTAACTTTTCACAATGTTCATTAGCAATGTGTGATCTCCCACATATTCTTCTACTCCTATATGCAGATGATGTTGTAACCTATAGATCCAATCCATCCTACTCTGTAATCCAGTCACATCTCCAGCCAGACCTACACCAAGTTCAAGACTGGATAATCCATCACTTTCTCCCTGTGAACTCATCTAAAACCAAAACTATCCTCTTTAGCACATCACAAAGACTCAAAAAATGTCCTAAGATCCTTACAATTTCTGACTTAAGCATCTCCCTCATTAAAACTACAACATTCTTCAAATGTCTAGGCCTCTGGATTGACCAATCACTGAATTTCCACATCCACATAGGAAAAAAGCAGACCAAAAATAAGGTTTCTGCTCTTCTAGTCCCCATAAAAATCTCTCTCTTTCTCTCCAATGCCACCTGGGTAGCCATCGGAAAAAGTGTCCTGCTAGTAGAACAAGAATACGGCCACCATAGTCCAAACTATTTCCAGTTCCATCTGTCACTTCATCACTAACTTCCTCCCAAAACAACACCATTGCCTTACACTTGAAAAAGAAAATATCTTCCCATTAAACAGAGTTAATCTTCTTCATAGAACACAACTTTTTAAATTACTTCAGCTACAAGTCTTTGCACCTCTATCAGCAAAACTCCACGAAAATATCCTTTTTCTAACCTAAAACACCTATCAGAACCTGCACCTTTTCTCTCTCTACTCTTGGGTCATCTCTTCAGTCTATCTTCTCAGTAACTGCCCTATCCCTCTGTTAGTCCCTCCAACCACTCCTCATTGAATGCTCCACTCTGTCTATTTTCATAAAAGAACTCCCAGCTCCTGCTCCCAATCTGGACACTTTCCCTAAGTCTCTCTCCCTTAGACACCTGTTAATTACAACCTGACTGCCAACCATGACAGTTCTCACTACTTCATCTAAGAACACACATCACAACATGTACTGTAAATCTGCACCCTCCTCATCTCACATTTTTCACCCCTTCCCCTTCCAACACCACCTCTTCTCCCCACCCACCTCCCTTTTTATTTCCGTTTCTTCCAAGAGGTTCTTCGGTTCATTTCTCGACCAGAGTTCCTTTTGTGTGGAGTCTGCATGTCCTCCCTGTGGCTGCATAAACAATAAAGACATGAAGGTAGGTGCATGTGCGTGTGCCTTCCATGAAGGTTGGGTGTCGGGCTGGCATCTCAGCACCGTAAAAATCCACTGCCAATCATTAGCAGACTGGTGATCAGCTGTGGTTACCCTAACCAGGAAAAGCCGAAAAGACATTGCTATTTTTCTTCCAAGTACCACACCCCCATCACCTCCTCTCTTACTCTCAATACTTTACAGTATTTTGCTATCCTGCTGAATCATCCCAATCTACCCAACTGTTCTTGTTCAACCCTATCTCTGCTGTTCATAAAAAATTCTACTCTTCACATAATCCTACTCATTTCCTTCCACTATCCGAACTTGCATGCAATATGTTTGAGATGGATGATACAGTCTGCATGTCTTTTTACTGTTGTTTCTTGACTGTATGTTCTACCTACATATGCCATCATTATTTTTCTAAATATGAATTATTTCACCTGAGGTGTACCTGCGAATATTCATTCCTCTTCAGTGCACTACCACAATAAACAAATATAAATAAAATAAAATAAGACAGACAGTCAGACAGATACATTTATCTTTAAGACAGACAAATGCAGTTTTGTATTAGCTAGTGAGGCTTCCCAAATGAATCATTCTTCATAGGTGTATACTTGGCTAACAACCACTGGGGGGCCTTTATAAGCCTAGACTTGTTAATAGCTGCATAGAGGCAGCTGTACCCACCAGGAAGAAGTACAGAACTAATTCAAAAAACAAGCCACCCTGTTGGGATCACAAAATCAATCAGATGTATAACAGGAGGAAGAAAATCATGGCAGAAATTAGGAGGTACAGCACCCAGAAGGATAAAAGCACTCTTGTCAAACTAAACAAACAACCCAGTGGAAAAATAAAGTCTACCAAAGCCAGATTTGATGTAAGTTTGGCCTCCCAGGCCAAGGACAACCACAAAGCATTCTTTAGCTATGTCTGCAACCTCAAAGGCAATACACAATTGTGTGCAGAGCTCATTGTAAATGGAGCCACCTATACTGAGCCTGAAGATATAGCAAACCTCCTGGTTGATAAATTCAGCTCCAGCTTTATTCCTCTCACCCCCCTTCACCTTCCCTCAGGAAATATCATCAAATGTAACTCCCCCTACTATCACGAGGGAACAGGTCCTTAATGCTCTTTCTAAGACCAAGATCACTGCATCAATGGGCCAGGACAATATCCCAGGATGCCTTCTAAATAGCATGAAACATAACCCATCAGGGTCTCTGAAATTACTATTTAACTGTAGCCTCCAAACAAGCTTTGTGCCTCATAAATGGAGAAAGGTACCAGTCATCCCTCTGCACAAAGGCGGGCCATCTATAGACCCTGGAAACAGACCCATAAGTCTCACTAGTCATATGAAAAGCCATGGAAATAATTATCATGGAGATGATCAATAGAGATATAGTAAACCTCCAGACACTGGACTCAACCCAGTTTGATTTCGTCAAGGGCAGATCACGCCTACTCAACCTGGTGGATTTCTTTGAGAAGGTCACCAGTGGTCTCTGGCTGATGAAATTTGCAGACAATTTCAAATTTGGAGCTGTCATTGAATCTCACACTGACACAAATTTTCTCCAGGAGGGGTTGACACAGACAAATAACTGCTGTCAGAGCCATGGGCTAAAACTAAATGCCAAGAAATGCATAATAGTATGCTTTGGGAAGTCATCCATCCCTGGTAACTAACATTGACAACACACCCCTTAGTGTTGACCCAGAAGTCAGAGACTTAGGGCCACACATAGATAGTAATCTAGCCTTTGATCATCATGTGTCTACAGTGGTGAGGATATCATTCTATGTTGTGCAACTTATAAACAAAGGTATGGCATCTAAGCCCAAGGAAATCATTGTTCCACTGTATTCAGCATTCATCAGAACTATCCTTGAGTACAATGCCACCTTTGGTATGTATCTAACCAGGCATACCCAACAACTGAACATCCACAGAGGTTCATCATTAAAAGAATACAGGGCATAAGTAATATGTCCTGTGGAGACCACCTCAAGTCCCTATCCCTGTATTCTGTCTCCTACAGGCTTTTGAGGGGAGATCTATGCCTGGCATACAGGTCATTGTCAGACCCCACTCTGATGGACCTCCTGCATATCCGCAAAACAAAAAGTACCAGAATTACTCATTCTAAAGACTTAAACCTTGCCTGTGATATAAATAGGACCTGCTGGAGAGAGAGGTATGTATCTCAGAAACTACGCCATCTATGGAACAGCAGAGTTCCTCCCTAACCCAATTCAAGTGCAACTTGGACAATTGGATGGGAAACTGGAAATTCATCCCTGGCATAACACCTATGTCTCTAATGCAAACAGGTCACCTGTAAATGGTTCATCTCCCAGGCCCATACTTACACTTATCAAGGGTATCAGAACTTGCCAGAGATTTGGGATGCATGGCTAGAGTTAAAAAGGCCCTTGTGGTCATTAGCCTAGTAAACACCTATGAACCTACGAACCTAAGACAATCATTCCAATTGTATCCCACAAGTTTATGTGTCTAAGAGGTTATTTTAAGGATATATGTAAGTTAGGACAATATTTACAGACCAACTATGTCCATTAGAGACATAGGTGCTAGACCCGTGGTGTAGTTCTGATTTCCTATCCACTGGTCTAGTTTTCTCTTGAACAAGGTTAGGGAAGAGCTCTGTTTCACATAGATGGGAAGCCTGTTCCAGAGAAGTGGAATTCTCTGAGACACATACCTGTCCTTCCAATGTATCCTACATATATCACAAGCAAAGTTTAAATCCTTAGATTGAGTAATTCTGATGCCATTTGTTTTGCAGATATGCAAGAGGTTCATCAGAGTGGACTCCAAGGATGTCTTCTATGCCAGGCATACATCGCCTATCAAAAGGCTGTAGGGAACAGAGTATATAGACAGAGGTTTGAGGCATTCTGCATAGGAAATACTGTTTATGCCCTCCATTTTTTGTGAGGAATCTCTGTGGATGTTCCAGTTGTTGTATTTGCCTGGTCAGGTACATACCGAAGGGGGTGATGTACTCAATGATGGGCCTGATGAGGGCAGAATACAGTGAAAAGATCATTTCCTTGGGCCCAGGTGCTATGCCTTTGCTTAAAAGCTAAGCAACATTGATTGATTTCCTTACTATCTTACACATATGTTGGAAAAAAAGCAGGTTACTATAAACACACGTGCCAAACTCACTGACTACTGGTTCTATTCTTGGGGTGTGCTATCAATGAAATAATTTCATAAGGTGGCTGACTTCCCAAAGAGTACTACTATACATTTCTTGGCATTGAGGTTTAAGCTGTGGCTTTCACACCATTTGTCTATGTTAGCCCTTTCTGTAGGATGTTAGTGTCTTGGGGGGATTTGTGACTGCTCCTAGTGTGCAATCAGCTGCAAATTTGGTCAGCCAGAGGATCTTGACATTGGCCTTGACTTCAGAGAACTAGATGCTGGAAAGGAATGGACCCAGCATAGAGCCGTGATGGACTTCGCTAGTGACTGGCCCCTTTGTTGAGGTGGTCTTCCATATCATGGGTCCTATCTGAAAGCAATTATTCAATTAAAACTGTTTATGAAAGAGGGTTATACTTCTGTTAGTCATGGAGGCTGGTCTCGATGCAGGGGGATCTTGTGCCTGGAAAAACAGTTTTGGAGAGATTTCTACACCAAAGGTGAAGCTATTTTATTTATTTGTTTGCTTATATATAATGAAAAGAGGGAAAAAGTTCAAAAGTGGTATACGAATATGTTAATATTACTTAATAACAAGATATACTTATTTATATATGGTACAAAGTAAATGGGTATAAGCAGTTATTTATTTATTTACATTTGTTTACAGGAAGGCACGACTGGGAATTAAAACCTCTTTTCAATGGAGGCCAAGTGAAAAAAAATTCCATGGTTGCATACACAGCTATTATGACAATGTCCAAAACAGCTATTAAAGCAAAAGTCTTTTTAAGGTTATTTATTTTATGTTATTTATTTTATTTAACATTTGTTTATCAGGAAAGTCCAACTAGTACAGAGCCCATTTTCAGTGGAGGTCTGGGGAGAAACGCTCCAGGCACATGTTTCTGGAATGTGGGAGGAAACCCATATGAATGCAGGGAGGACATGCAGACCCCACACAGAAGGCACCCCAACCAAGAATCAAACCAAAGAACCTCTTGCTGTGAGGTGACAACACTAACCATTGTACCATATCAAGAGTACAGCAATTAAAAATTGCACTGTGTAATACACATACATTAAAGAGCATTTCTAAAGGTGCAAAACAAACTTTTGGTTTCACAAAAAAAAAAGAAAAGCTAATTTTTCAGCCTTAAAAGAAAACTCCACCTTAGAACTAAAAAAAATATGTTTTTTCATTGTATGTTTGTTTTCTGAGCTATTCTGATGGCTCAAAATCACCCCAAGTGCTTCCTTTAAAATTTTAACGTGTTTCCCACAAAATGGCAGATGATGGGGCTTTCCTTGATAACGTAATCCTGTTTTATTCTTTTCTTTCCTTCTTCCCAGAATACATTTCAAGTCTTCTTTATATGAGTCATGCTAGACATAAGAAGGTGGTGTTTTCTCATGCATTAAGATAGAATAGCAGGACTGTGAAGAAATATCATCTAACACAACTTCTGCATTTCCCTGACTGAGTCTTATTTATGTGTCTTTCAGAGCCTGTACTATGCTATAAATAGCTGTTAGCTACATCCAGCAAAGTCAGTAAATAGCATGCTTTCTGAAAGGGATTCTTTTGTAGTTCTAAAAGAATTGACAGACCTTCCCACCCACACTTTCATGCTGAGGTGTGAAAAGTCTCACTGCAGTAATTGATCTTTGCAGTATCGTGTACAGGTGATAAGTAGTAGTACTCCAAAGTAAGTCTGTCTGCTACTTCCCAATGCCATCAGTGGAAAGTTTTTTCTCTCTCATGAATGAGGCAGAATTAAAATGTGCTTTACAAGTTCCTTAATTATTTCTGTCATGTTCATCCCCCCTTTTTTCTATTTCATATTTATTTACTTTGGTAACCAGGAAAGTGAACTGAACCTAGGACCTTTTTCAGCCATGACTCGGGCTACATTGGCAAAGATAATCACATGTAATAAATGCACTTACCAATACAAAAAAATATATGGACATAAAGACACTGACAAAGACTGCATGTGTAACACATAGACAATGTGTGATAGTGAACAAGTACAACATTAAACAACATTTACTAGAATGTATACATTAATAATGCTTAACTCTACTATAGACATAATGGAAAATGACCAAACTAATGAACCAATGTAAATGAAAAGCCACCAGCCAGATGAATAAATCCAATTTAATAATGAAATAAAACATGTACAGCCACAAAACGAACTTTAAAAATGCCAAAAACCAAAACACAAATATATGTAAGCGCTTTCGTTTAAAAGTTTTAAACTTCATCAGACAATGAACTCCATGACATCACTTCCTTTTATAACCTTCACCAAATTCAAAAAGTGCGCCAAATTCTAAATCAAATTGGGGCATGCTCAGTTGTAAATAAATGGAAGATAGAATTTCTAAGTAACCAAAAATCAGGGAATGCATAAATACAATGGATATAAAATAGCTGAATGGAATTAATTATATTAAATACTAATATACATATTAAACTTACATAATAATAAATAAATACATATTATATTATTAATAGAAACATAAACATTGTCTAATCCCTTAAAAAATCAAATGATTATACTATACAAAACAATTTCGCACACCACTTACCTATTATTTAATTTATGCCTATAATTTATGCCTATAATTAACCAATAATAGTCAAATTTAGTCGAAAGTTTGCTTGTTTGTTTAATTGAACTGTGGTGGCTGCCCACTAAAGTGTGCTAGCCTGTGTAGCTAATTTATCACTGTCTCTGCATTTTCTGTGTATTTCTGCAAAAAAAACAAAAAAATAATCCTTGTTTTTCCGCCTTTCTCGACTAGTTTAGACCAGTATACAGGCATTGCTGTATTCTGGGCTGTGGTGTAGTTCCTGTGTTGTCCATTACCTTACTTGGATAGAAGGAAGTTTCTTTGCTCACCAGTGGGAGTGGGGAGCCTTGAGCAGCCTACCTGTCCTTGGGGGAAGTGACCTCAGCACAAGAAGCTGTTAGTAATTGGTTGTTTGGGACCATTCCTAGCTCTTTTGTAGTTCACTGCTTAAAACCCGCCTCTGGGCATTTTTTTCTGGCTATACTGCTCAGACAAGCTCCACGTGGGTTTACAGAGTGGTCCTAGCAGCAAGGAACTCGAAAAAGCGACTACCTTCTGGATTTAAGTATCTTTGCTTTTTTCACTGAAAATAGCTTCTGCTGCTTACTTTGAACTAGCCTGAACTGTTTTTTACTGATTACAGCATTTATTTTAAAATCTGCACTTAAAGTTACATTTAGTCGAATTTAGTCGAAAGTTTGCTTGTTTGTTTGTTTAATTGAACTGTGGAGGCTGCCCACTAAAGTGTGCTAGCCTGTGTAGCTAATGTATCACTGTCTCTGCATTTTCTGTGTATTTCTGCAAAAAAAACAAAAAAATAATCCTTGTTTTCCCGCCTTTCTCGACTAGTTTAGACCAGTATACAGGCATTGCTGTATTCTGGGCTGTGGTGTAGTTCCTGTGTTGTCCATTACCTTACTTGGATAGAAGGAAGTTTCTTTGCTCACCAGTGGGAGTGGGGAGCCTTGAGCAGCCTACCTGTCCTTGGGGGAAGTGACCTCAGCACAAGAAGCTGTTAGTAATTGGTTGTTTGGGACCATTTCTAGCTCTTTTGTAGTTCACTGCTTAAAATCCGCCTCTGGGCATTTTTTTCTGGCTATACTGCTCAGACAAGCTCCACGTGGGTTTACAGAGTGGTCCTAGCAGCAAGGAACTCGAAAAAGCGACTACCTTCTGGATTTAAGTATCTTTGCTTTTTTCACTGAAAATAGCTTCTGCTGCTTACTTTGAACTAGCCTGAACTGTTTTTTACTGATTACAGCATTTATTTTAAAATCTGCACTTAAAGTTACATTTAGTCGAATTTAGTCGAAAGTTTGCTTGTTTGTTTGTTTAATTGAACTGTGGAGGCTGCCCACTAAAGTGTGCTAGCCTGTGTAGCTAATGTATCACTGTCTCTGCATTTTCTGTGTATTTCTGCAAAAAAAACAAAAAAATAATCCTTGTTTTCCCGCCTTTCTCGACTAGTTTAGACCAGTATACAGGCATTGCTGTATTCTGGGCTGTGGTGTAGTTCCTGTGTTGTCCATTACCTTACTTGGATAGAAGGAAGTTTCTTTGCTCACCAGTGGGAGTGGGGAGCCTTGAGCAGCCTACCTGTCCTTGGGGGAAGTGACCTCAGCACAAGAAGCTGTTAGTAATTGGTTGTTTGGGACCATTCCTAGCTCTTTTGTAGTTCACTGCTTAAAATCTGCGTTTGCACGGCTTTGCGTGGTCGTGCGCATCGCCGGTTAAACAAGGTTAAACTTGGTTAAACAAGGTTAAACTTTTTCTGGCTCCGCCAAGTCTGCTCTTCAATTTTTCCCATAGAACTGTTCTACCTTCAATCTAAACAGCCTATACTCTATCTGAAAAGCTCAGCACTTGCTCCTAAAGCATTTTGTATACAGGTAAAGCACTCTTAAACAAACGAAAGTACTTCATTCACCTAAATTCTGTTGAGTACCCATTTCCCTATAGGTCCTTTCTGACTCAGTTACACAGCAATCTTTTTCACTATTTCTAGCATGTCGAAGGGTCAGTTGCTGGCGTCCTCTCCTGTTCGGCTGGTGAATCTGGGAATCTTGAGGCAATGTTACAATTGCCTCATGTACACAGACAACCCTCTCCTCCTCCCAACAAATACAAATATATGCGAGAGATGCGACTATATAGCCAAACTGGAGGCTGAGCTCTCTCAATTCAGTACTGGCAAGACCAGTCAGGAGGAGAAGGTAACCACGCACACCACAAACCCAGTCTCACATAGAACTATCACAACTGCAAACCAAACACATAAACACACAAAAACATACTTGGAGGCGCTGATTAAAAATCTACCAAAACAACAGAGGCCTCCAAAGCAGACACCCAAGCAACCACCACCTCAAGACATAGCACATGCAACACATAGTTCACAAAGTCAGTGTGCTAAACAGTCACAGCCCTTAAGGCCAAACAACATGCCAGACACACTTGTAATAGGTGACTCCATAGTCAGGCACACTGACGTCCCGCTCACCAGACTGAACAAGGAGAGGGTCACAGTAAGCTGCCTGTCGGAAGCTAGAATCCGCCACATAACACAAGCACTTAGGTCACTCCACAGTAAGTACAAATATGACTCAGTCATTGTACATGCCAGTGTGAACGACCTGAGACGTACCTCCCTGGACTACATGAAAAGAGACATAGAGGAGCTCTCTGATTATGTAGCCCAGGCCGGTATGACCCTGACCCTGAGCAGCATCTTACCCTCACCAAGAATGATGCCACAGTACAAAGACAAAATGATCAGTTTTAACAATTGGCTTAATTACTGGTGTCATTCTAAGGGGATCCAGTGTCTGTCCGCTTGGGATGACATGCTTGACAAGCCACGCTGCTTCATAAGGGATGGCTTGCACCTGTCACCCCTGGGCTTCCGGATATTGGCCAAGGCTCTTGCCACCCCCATAGTGCCTTTTTTAGGCAAGGCTCAAATGACAAACCTACCTCCCTAGAAAACACAAGTGGAAAAAAACTAAGGGTAATGCTGCTCAATGCCAGAAGTCTAAACCTCAAAATGCATGCCCTCGAAGCCCTCCTCAGTATGGAGAACATCGATGTCTGTGCAGTGACTGAAACCTGGTTCAAGGCTCCTGAGAGCACCCCAGCACTATCAGGTTTTACCTCATATCATGCCTTCCGGCCCCAAAACTTGGACCGAACCACAAAAGGAGGGGGGAGTATCCATTTTCATCAAAGATACCCACACCTCCAGGTTAGTGGCAACGCATAAGCATCGGAGACTATCCAGGTGCAACTAACCATAGGCAAAACTGCCTTACAGTTTGTAGCATGCTACAGACCACCCTCTCAAACTCAGGAACCCCACACAGCCTTCCTGAAGACACAGGAGAGTATGAATGTCTCTCCAAATACCATCATTTTGGGAGACTTCAACTACCCAAACATAGACTGGGAATATTACTCAAGCCCCAACACCCTAGCCCAAAGGTTCCTAGAATTCATAAACTCAAATGCAATGGAACAACTAGTCACCATTCCCACAAGAGGAGACAATATACTAAACCTGATCATCACAAACATGGGGACAAAATGCTCCACACCGGAAGTACATCCCTCTTTGGTAAGATCAGACCATAAATTAATCTCACTGGAAATCCACATCCCGCCCCCACCCCCTGCACAAAAGACCACAGTGAAGAACTTCTCAAAAGCAAACTTCACACTTCTTAAGACTGAAGTGGTATCTTTCAAGGCCCCTGGGCCAGTGGAAACCACAACCCACACTTC
Source organism: Protopterus annectens (assembly GCF_019279795.1). Classification (NCBI taxonomy): domain Eukaryota; kingdom Metazoa; phylum Chordata; order Ceratodontiformes; family Protopteridae; genus Protopterus; species Protopterus annectens. The sequence goes on from NC_056750.1 coordinate 331,342,972, forward strand.
TGAATCTTTTGCAAATGCCTTCTATGGGCACCTTCAAGAATGCATGGATCATGCAATCCCAAATAAAACCAAGACCCATTCCCCCAAAGGCAGGTGCCCAGTCTGGTAGACCCCAGCCATAAACAAACTTTACAACAGGAGGAGGAAGCTACTACATGACAGAGCAAAATCCCTAAAAGGGAAGGCATCTCTGATCAGTACTAGCAAAAACTACGATCACTCATAAAATCATCCAAGGCCAACTTTGAGAGAAAAATCGCAAAAGACAATCACAAGGCCTTCTTTAGCTATGTTAGAAACCTGGGTGGAAACTCCCAGATATGCTCAGAGTTAGTCCAAAATGACACAAAATACACTGAACCCACTGACATTGCCAACATTCTGGCAGACAGGTTCAGTGCAAATTTCTCCTCCCCCCCCAAAAGGAGAAATAACTATCCCAGCAGAGTGTAGCCTCTCTAACATCTCAGATGCCCAGGTGAGAGCCGCCCTCTCTAAAGCTAAAAACACAGCATCAATGGGACCGGATGGTGTCCCGGGCTGTGTGCTACATGAACTCCAAGAGGAACTAAACCCACACATAAGGCTGCTGTTTAATCTTAGCCTTACTACAGGATACGTACCCAAACAGTGGCGTACGGCAACAGTGGTCCCACTTCACAAAGGTGGTGCTTCTACGGACCCTGGAAATTACCGCCCCATAAGCTTGACGAGCTTGGTCTGCAAAGCTATGGAGAGGATCATCATGGAACTCATAAACAAAGACATTGGGGACCTACAGACATTGGATCCTACCCAATTTGGCTTTGTCAAGGGCAGATCCTGCCTTTTGAACTTGGTCAACTTTTTTGAAACAGTCACTAAGGCCATTGATGAGGGCAAGGCAGTTCACACAGCCTACCTTGACCTTGCAAAAGCCTTTGACACAATACCCCACTCGGGCATCATAGACAAACTCACCAGCTTAAATATAAACCCATATGTCACAAGATGGGTTGCAAACTGGCTCAAGGACAGAACTCACAGGGTCAGAGTTGCTGGAGCTATGTCAGACTCTAAGCCAGTCACAAGCGGTGTCCCACAGGGCTCAGTCCTGGGACCCCTCTTGTTCGGCATTTATTTTTCCGAGGTACAGGCAAACATCGGAGGATTGAGGCTGACAAAGTTCACAGATGACTGCAAACTGGGCACCATAATTGATACTCCAGCGGACACAAACATCCTTCAGAGAGGCCTCATAGAAATGGATAATTGGTGCCAGAGCCATGGCCTTAAGCTGAACGCCAAAAAATGTATAGTCATACCCTTTGGGAAAAACAAGGTACCGACAAATTACCACATAGGTGGTAATCCATTAAGTACGGAAGAGGTAATCAGGGACCTAGGGACCCAGGTTGACAGTAACCTCTCATTTGACACTCACATTGCCAAAGTGGTTAGGAAGACCTTCTATATTGCCCACCTTATCATGAAGGATTTCACATCTAGATCAAGAGAGGTCATTGTGTCCCTGTACTCTTCTCTTGTCAGGCCAATGATTGAGTACAATGCCCCATTTGGGATGTATCTCACCCGACACCTGCAGTAGTTGGAAAGACCCCAAAAGTTCCTCACCAAGAGGATAAAGGGTCTTAAACATATGTCATATGCTGCCCGACTGAAAAAAAACCAGCTCTATTCAGTCGCATACCGCCTACTCAGAGGTGATCTGTGCCTGACGTACAAGGCCATGTCCAATCCTGAATTAATGGACATGCTCCACCTCAGAAAATCCAAATCCATCAGAGCCATGAGAACAAGTGACCTAAACCTCAACACAGAAATAAATAGAACATGCTGGAGGGACAGATTCATAACCTAGAGGCTCCCTACACTCTGGAACAGAATCCCAGTCCATGTTAGGCAGAGCCCCTCACTGACTCTATTCAAGAGAAATCTCGACGAGTGGATGGGAGATCGTAGGTTTACCCCGGGGGTCATCTCTGTGTCACTACTAGACAGAGGCATAGTAAACTAAACCCTAAAAGGGCGTAGTATTCTCATCCTAAGGGGTGGTGTAAGCCACATACACTCTGGCTAGGCTTATAAATGCCCTAGGGCAGATAACCTAGTACGAACCTATGAACCTATGAATAATATATATTATACAAAAACCATTTCATCCATAACTAAAATTAAATTTAATATTATAATTAAAATGTAATATTTTTAACTAATTATATTATATTATATTAAACTAACTCTACTATGCTAACTTGATTATAAATAACAAATTGTATGCACCCATATTCCACAACTGACAGTGTTGTAAGAAGTTACTATTCTCTAAATGACAAGGAGTCAGCAAAGAAATGTTTTATGGCTTCACAAAAGAAAAGGGTGGGTGGATAATTATATTTGCATCATCTTTGTTGCCCAAAGAGAGTACGGAAGCATACCAAACCTACAAATTTTGGAATGGAACAACCATTACAGTTGAGCCTAATAACTGGTATGGTAAAAAGATTTGGGAAATGTAGGAGAAAGGAGGTTGCTTAGGATGACGACAAATAATACACACATGCATGCAAAAGACATGTCTTTGTGTGCATCTATATACATGTGTTATGTACACACGCTTACATACATGCACATCCATATATCAATGCATGTGTGACTACTTATAAAAATATCTATTGCATATTTCTCTCTAGATGTATTCAGGCTGTACTGCATTACATGCTACATGCATTTTTATACACACACACACACACACACACACATATATATATATATATATATATATATATATATACATATATGTATGTATGTATATATCTGTGTGTGTGTTCATGTGTTGACACACACATACAGTTACACAACATTTCCATTTTGATTTGTTTTAATGCAAAGGATGTGAGCTACACACACAGGCATACAATCTGTTTCTTCCTCCATTATGCACACACACACACACATGCTTATATTTTTGTTCAGGCATGTAAGATGTGTGCTACACACATCTGCATATTATATATCTATATATATATATATATATATATATATATAGCATATATAATATATATGTGTGTGTGTGTATATGAATATATATATATATATATGCATACATATATATACACACATATATATATATATATATATATATATATATATATATATACACACACACACACACACACACACACACACATATATATATATATATATATATATATATATATATATATATATATATATATATATATATATATATATATATATATATATATATACTTCTATAGACTGAATTTATATTTACCCGAATTTCAGTTTACCGAGGTGACAACACTGAACTTTCACAACACCAAAACTGCACATTACCGAATTTTTTTACAGGGGATAGAGACACTTGGCCAACATTGAACCAAAAAACACATCTCAGTATGTTAAACTAAATATACCAACTCTGGGATTGCACTACAGTGGAGAAAAGGGAAAATTTCCCCATCTTGGCCAAGTGTCTCTGTTTCCTGTAAAAAATTCAGTAATGTGCAGTTTCAGTTTTGTGAAAGTTTGGTGTTGTCATCTCAGTGAACTGAAATTCGGGTAAGTGTAAATTAGGTCTATAGAAGTAGCCCCATATATATATATATATATATATATATATATATATATATATATATATATATATATATATACACACACACACACACACACACACACACACACACACACACACACACACACACACACACACACACACACACACACACACACACACACACACACACACACACAGTCAGACGTGCATTTAAACACAGGTAAGTACTTCTGATTTCTTTTTCTTACTGTTTTTAATGTAAGAGCACATAGTAAATTCATGTTAAAGTAAATTCAGCTATATATTATGGTTGCCATCAATGGTCACATTTCCTTTGTGGACTAGAAAATGCTCATGCACTCCACCACTTTAAGAACTGACACAGTCTGTGTGAATCTCTTACCATGGATCTGTGTGCACCAGATATGCATTTTCCTCTGAAGGATAACACACAAAGCATAAAATATATTTTTATGAACAGTATCAGTGCACTTAGTTGATGGGGTTGCCAGTTTTCTCTCTTTCTACAGTTCTGTCCTGTGTGTGTGTGTGTGGGGGGGGGGGGGGGGGGCTTGAAAATGGTAAATGCCTTGATACTTTAGAAGAAAAAATATTTTCTGACTTTTCTGTAAATGTCACAGAAATCTTTGATACTGCATATACACCATTATAAACAACCAACATTTAAAGCTTAGCATTTCAGTACTGTGACACTGCTTATATAAATTTGTCTGAAGAGGTGACAACTGCCTTTGAACCACTGACTGATGTAATTGCTGTGTTTCGCCATGAAAGGGAAGTATTAAGTTCTCTTCCTCTCTGTAATAAAAACTGGAAAACAGTTCCACAACATTATGTGTTTTTTTATAGCAGTTGCTGTCCTCCTGGCATTAGCAGGATTAATTATCCATCTAAGATTGACAGCAGTACCCGAAAGGATAAACTACAGATTTATCTGTTTCTATGGTATGCCATGCAGTCAGAGAACAAATCCTCTGCAAAGTATGAGAGAAGTTAAGTTTAAAAAATTTAGGTGGGCTTTCTGTTCCTTTGATTCCAAGGTAAGGAAATTAAAGTTTTAAAAAGTACAAGCAGGTTTTTGGTGCCTACACAATACTGGAACCATACTGTAGGGAGAAGAGAAACCTACGATTGAGTTAAACTCTAGGAGAGGACAGAGTTTTCCTTTAAGAAAAATACAATGTTTTAAAGATTTCTTCCAAAAGTAGAAGACTAAACGAACAGAGCTGTGTTGACGGTATTAATATTAATTGGTGGGCAGGAGGCATTTATGTCACTCTGGCTTCCAGCCCTAGTTATGCTAGATTAACGTAGGTAAGTAGCAATTACATAATACACAATTAATAAACAATCCTTTCTCATCTAAGGCTATCTTTAAGTGTAGGCCTTGCTAGTGTGATACCATTCTCTTGGCTAGATCTTAAGCTGTAAGCTAGCTGTCTGGCACAGAGAGATTTTTAAGGGAGGACAATGGCCAAGAATAACTACTTTGATAATAAGGGTGCTCAGAGCCATTATAGCCCTAGTTTGCGGTGGTAACCATCAGTAGGGGTTCATTACCTCACAATGGTGGGCCCCTCTATTTGCTAGTAGCAAAACTGAATTTTCTATTTTCTGATATTTGGAAGCATTTCAAAATAAACTGAAAACATATGGATATCTTCTATTATAGGTTCATAGGTTCATAGGTTTATACTAGGCTATCTGCCCTAAGGCATTTATAAGCCTAGCCCAAATTTTTGTGGCTTACGCCACCCCTTATATGAAAAAATACTGTGCCCATTAGTTTGTTGTGCCTCTGTCCAGCAGTGACACAGATATGATTCCCGGGGTAAACCTACGATCTCCCATCCACAGGTCTAGATTTCTCTTGAACAGAGTCAGCGAGGTGCTCTGCCTCACATGGACCGGGATTTTATTTCACAGCATAGGGAGTCTCTGAGTGATAAATCTATCCCTCCAGCACATCCTATTTATAGCCGTGCTAAGGTTTAAGTCGCTTGCTCTAGTGGTTTTGGTGGATTTGGATTTTTTGAGGTGGAGCATGTCCATTAATTCCGGGTTGGACATGGCCTGTATGTCAGGCACATGTCACCTCTGAGCAGACGGTATGCGACTGAATAGAGCTGGAGTTTCTTCAATCTGGCAGCATATGACAGATTTTGGAGTCCCTTTATCCTTTTGGTGAGGAACTTTTGGGGTCTCTCCAATTGCTGCAGATGTCGGGTGAGATACATCCCGAATGGGGCATTGTACTCGATCATTGGTCTGATAAGTGAAGAGTACAGGGGAACAATGACCTCACTAGATCTGGATGTGAATCCCTTCATGATCAGGCGGGCAATGTAGAAGGTCTTTCTAACCACTTTAGCAATGTGAGTGTCAAAAGAAAGGCCACTGTCAACCTGGGTCCCCAGGTCCCTGATAACCTCTTCTGTGCTTAGTGGATTGCCACCTATATGGTAGCTTGGGGTTACCTTGTTTTTCCCGAAGGGTATGACTATACATTTTTTGGCGTTTAACTTCAGGCCATGGCTCTGGCACCAGCTATCTGTTTCCGTGAGTCCCTTCTGAAGGATATCCGTGTCCGATGCACTTTCCACTATGGCGCCCAGTTTGCAGTCGTCTGCAAACTTTGTCAGCCAAAGTCCTCCCATGTTGGCCTGTACTTCTGAGAAGTAGATGCCAAACAATAGGGGTCCAAGGACCGATCCCTGTGGGACACCACTTGTGACCGGCTTGGAGTCTGACACAGCGCCAGCAACTCTAACCCTGTGGGTTCTGCCCTTAAGCCAGTTTGCAACCCATCTTGTGAAATATGGGTTTACATTTAAGCTGGTAAGTTTTTCTACAATACCCGAGTGGGGTATTGTGTCGAAAGCCTTTGCAAGGTCAAGGTAGGCTGTATGGACTGCCTTTCCCTCATCAATGGCCTTGGTGACTGTTTCGAAGAAGTCAACCAAGTTCAAAAGGCATGATCTTCCCTTGACAAAGCCAAACTGGGTCGGGTCCAATGTCTGCAAGTCCCCTATATCTTTGTTTATGAGCTCCATTATGATCCTCTCCATAGCTTTGCAGACTAGACTTGTTAAGCTTATGGGGCGGTAATTACCAGGGTCCGTGAGGCGCCGCCTGGAGTGGGACCACAGTTGCCGTGACGCCACTCCTTGGGCACGTATCCTGTGGTAAGGCTGAGATTAAACAGCTGCCTTATGTGCGGGTTTAATTCCTCATTTAGCTCATGTAGCACACAGCCGGGGACACCATCCGTCCCATTGATGCTGTGTTTTAGCTTTAGAGAGAGCAGCTTTCACCTGCGCATTTGAGATGTCCGGGAGGCTACACTCGGCTGGGATAGTTATCTCTCCTTTAGGGGGGTGAGAGGGGGGTGAAGTTTGCACTGAACCTGTCTGCCAGTATGTTGGCAATGTCTGTGGGTTCAGTGATTTTTGTATCATTTTGGACTAATTCTGAGCATATCTGGGAGTTTCCACCCAGGTTCCTAACATAGCTGAAAAAGGCCTTATGATTGTCCTTTGAATCCATGGCAATTTTTCTCTCAAAATTGGCCTTAGTTGATTTTATGAGTGCTCGTATTTTTTACTAATAATGATCAGGGTGACTTCCTTTTATGGATTTTGTTCTATCATGTAATAGCTTTCTCCTCTTATTGTAAAGTTTGTTAATGGCTGGGGTCCACCAGACTGGACGTTGCCCTTTGTGGAAAGAGTCTTGGTTTTATTTGGGATTGCCTGATCCATGCAGTCCTGGAGGTGTTCATAGAAGGCATTTGTAAGGGCTTCCGAGCTTGGGTTGTGGTTTCCTCTGGCTCAGGGGCCTTGAAGGATACCACACCAGTCTTGAGTAGTGTGAAGTTTGCTTTAGAGAAGTTCTTCACTATGGTCTTTTGTTTGGGGTGGGGGCGGATGTGGATTTCCAGTGAGATTAGTTTATGATCAGATCTCACCAATGAGGGATATACTTCCGTGTGGAGCATTTTGTCCCCATGTTTGTGACAATGAGATCTAGTATATTTTCTCCTCTTGTGGGAACAGTGACTAGCTGTTCCATGGCATTTGAATTTATGAACTCCAGGAACCGTTGGGCTAGAAAGTTAGGGCTTGAGTAATGTTCCCAGTCTATATTCGGGTAGTTGAAGTCACCCAATATGATGGTGTTTGGAGATACATTTATACCCTCCAGTGTCTTCAGGAAGGCTGTGTGGGGTTCCTGAGTTTGAGAGGGTGGCCTGTAGCATGCTACAATTTGTAGAGCAGTTTTGCCTATGGTTAGTTGCACCTGGATGGTTTCCAGCTTGCGTTGCCACCAACCTGGAGGTGTGGGTATCCTTTATGAATATGGATACACCCCCTCCTTTTGTGGTGTGGTCCGGGTTTTGATTAATAAATCAGAAAGAAGGAAGCTGGTTGAAAGTATCTTTGGACCATGTTAAAATTGGTACTGCATTTTTTTTTTGGGGGGGGGGGCTAATAGAAAAGATCCTTGTTTATTTTACTCCTGCTTTATATACATGAAGGGTCTACACTAATATTTTCTTTCATTATTTTATAGATTGGTGATCTCTGCTGCACTTCCTATAAGCAGACAGTGAGAAATTGGCATTTCATTATATTTATTAGAAAAGTTCTGCCCTTTGAAATAACAGTGAAACAACCGCTAATGATTTACAGGATGTATTATAGTCACTTCTTTTATTGAGGTTCCAGTTGTAATGTTGGGATCTCACCCTGTTTTCTGTTTGCCTTAGTAATAAAGAAACAAGGAAACGATAAGCTACTGTCATATATAATGACAGCAATTTATTCAGGAAGGAAGCTTAAAAAGAATACAGAAAATTACCTTTTTTATCAAAAATCTAAGTCAACTGACTATTCCATTCATAATTATATATTCAAAGTTTAAGAAAGAAAAACAGATTTTACTTGAAATAAAAACATAAATAAGATATAACAGTTTTATGAAACAGTGATGAAAGTGAATGAAAAGAAACGGTAACTCAGTTCTTGCTAATTAAGTTTTATAACAGTAATATAATTCTTTTGTGTTACACGACGTTACTGGCAATAATTAAATATGAAACTTCATGACAGTTTCTGAACTTTGGCCCAAAATTAATGGTGGATAGTGTAAGGAGTCACTAAATTTGGCTTGTATTTTATATCTTTTTGTCTAGGCATATATTGTCTCATATTAAAATGTATCAGGTTCTAGAGAAATATCTGTGCCATGATCAAGCTATTCATCAGAATGAGGATCTTCAGTTTTCATTTTTTTGTATTTCTGTCGTAATTTTTATACTTCCCATTACAGTAACTGAACACACAGAAAAAATGATGTGAAAAGTAACAAGCAAGAGCAGCAAATATTATGAAATAGTCTTAAATAGCATTAATGTTTAACTCAAAGTGTGTGTGTGTGTGTGTGTGTGTGTGTGTGTGTGTGTGTGTGTGTGTGTGTGTGTGTGTGTGTGTGTGTGTGTGTGTGTGTGTTGCATGCATATGTGTTGGAAAGGAAAAGAACAAATTTAAAAAGTTCACAAAAATTGAAACAGAAAATCAGTAATATGAAAAAAACTTTATTCAGTTTTCTGCTTTTGAAGACCTCCTTTCCATGCCACTATGATAAAGAACCAGTTAGCAATCCACATCAGCCTTTCTGGGGAGGGACAAGAAGTACCATTCAAAATTATTCCTGGAGCAAAAGAAAAACATAGAAAAGGATTTGTGGACATCCACTCTGGACAAGTCAAACTTTAGACATGTGGCAGAAAAGATGTAAAAGATGTTAACCTTAGAGGCTTCACTTCGAGTGTTGCTGAAGGAAATCTCCATCAGTTCAGAGATGAAGGATGCCTAGCTATATATTCCCACTATAGCTCACAGTCTTTCAAATGCAAGGTGGGACCTTGGGAACATGCTTCTCAACTCTCCAGAATTTCACAGAACTCCCAGATTTTTTTTGCCTCATATTTTTGGTCTTTTCCTCATAAAATGTGTTTTTTTGGCAAATCATTATGGATTGAAGTCATAAAATAATGGCCTGTATCTGAGTTTCAGACTTCATATCCTTTATAAAATGCACAGTAATGTTTTTTTTATTCCATCAACTTTCTAAGCTTATAACAGCAATAATTAAAATTTGTGCCTGATTTGGGCCTCCCCCCCCCTCCAGTGTTTGGTAGAGTTGTCCAGAATTCTTGCATTAAGAGGCTGAGAGGTATGCTCTCAAAAGACATACGTCATGAGTATACTTTCTGGTCATTCAGCCTTTCTCTTGTAGTTATTGCTTTCACCAAATGCATGTCTTCAAAATGTGTCCACTTAAGGCTTAAACGAGCTCATATTTACCCTTGACATAGATGACTGCATTACAGAAGTCCTTTGAGTTTTGGAACTCCAGATAGCTGTAATTCTATCTATACAATGTTTTCAGAGCTTTGGGATCACCGTAAATGCATTAACATTCAGCCTAAGTCCAAAATAACAGAAGAAAGTCTTAGATCTGAACTGATCTGACTATTGTCCTTCCTTAAGCCTATTCTCTGTCAGACAACCAGCTTACAGCCTGAAAGCTAGCCAAGAAAACAGTATCACACCAGCAATGCCTACACTTAAAGACAGCCTTAGGTGTGCCTTCTGTAGAATCAGTCCAGCTACTTGGAACAACTTTTTCACTGAAATCAGAACCAGGAACACACTTGAACTACTCAAATTCAAACTTTAAGAATACCTTCAACAAGAATTTGTATGTAAATGTTTTTGGGATGCAGAATAACTATCCTACTTATATATATGTAACAGATATAACAATGCAGAGCCTAACTGCCCCAGGAAAGAGTGCAGCTAATGAAGGAGTTTCTGTTTATTTTAAACCAGAATTATCTAATATGTATCTTCCTTGAAGCAATGGCATACCTGTCCTTTTTATCCTCATAGTATCAAATACCAAACTGTACGAGAAAGGTCCAGTGGTAACAGTCTGAGTCAACAAATATACCTACAGGACCAATCCTCTACGAATTTGGCAATAAGAGAATTCCAGTGGTGGCTACTCCGAGAATCTAGACTTCCCTTTCATCTCCCTGAAGTCACAACAAAAGCTGGTAACAGACACATTGCATTATAGCCAGGGGGTCACTTTCAACAGTTTCACATTCAGAGAACCCTTGCCAGGGAGCAGAAAAAAAAACATATCAGCCTGAAGAAAACTATGGCCAACCAGTATGTCATGTACACCTTTCAGTCAGTGCAGATGTCAGGAAAAATTCAAATGGTGACAGATAGTATTGCAGTGATGTACATGTAGACTATATGGGCCAGACAATGCAATGTGCCGAAGGAAGACTTCAGTGCACCAGCAGTGGACATGATTATATAAAGTATGCTAAAATAAGCCTGAGTAATTTAATTATCAGTTCAGTGTAGGATAATTACAGACTTCGCGCAAACCTGCTGGATTCCAAAACTCGTTATGCGCACCCAATGCAACTTACATGCAACACAGTGCTTTCACTGACAACTTTATAAAATCACTCGTTGGAGGCCATATTTATATGCCACAAGTGCAAGCTATTTATTACTGAATCCTATGGAATTTTCAACATTACTCACAAAAAAAAAAAAAAACAAAATGCAAAAGACATTTAATAAATTACAACAGACTGGGGTACTACTAGCCATGCAGTAGACAGTAAGATATGGAAATGCATCCTATAAGGCAGCCAGCTAAATGCCACACCAGGCTACATCTAAGACAACTCTCTGATTAGGAAATAATCAACAGATACTGATTAGACAGACAGCTGGTGCAGGCTGAGTGTAGCATGTGCACCCTGCACATATATGCACATACAATGTGAGGTAATCCCATACCGATGGAAACCAAACTTCGTCTCAGCCTAGATATACTGGCTTATGGGACATTTCAACAGCATATGGTGATGTTTTAGGAGTGTTCCAGAGAGCTACCAGTCACATCCTCTAACAGTTTTTGGCAACAAGGTGCAACAAGGCAGATGAGTACATCCACTTCCCATCTGCAGTCATGAAGCGAAGAAATGTAATGAGCCATTTCTACACCATTGCTAACTTTGCTGTGTCCTCAGTGCAATAGACTGCTCCATATTACTGTTAAAACCCTTGCTATACCTGAAGCAGAAATGTACATAAACTGAAAGGGGTGGCCATCATTGAATTGCCAGTTGTGCTCAGCAGATGGCATCATAATAAATGTCATGGTGACACACCTAGAAGGTGCACATGATGCCACTATTTGGAGGGAAAGTGGTCTGAGGGCTGCTTTCCAACATGGTGAAATACCTGAGGGGGACCACTGCTTGATAAGTACATTAACACACTATGATGTAATCAGAATCCACAGCTGTAAACAGTACACGACAACAAAATATGCATTCTCTCCTTCCCATCAATAGGTGACTGCTGTTGTCCACTTGAGCCATGGCTAATAATACCATTCTGAGCCCCATGCAACTCTGCTGAGGATGCATACAACAGATCACACACTGCAACAAGAAACACTATTGGGAGTGTGTTTGACGTGCTGAAATCCAGATTCAGATGTTTGAACACATCTAGGGGTACACTGCAATACACACCTGAAAACATAGCACAGATGATTACTGTGTGCACCATGCAGTGAGTGCTGTTGTTAGGCATGTGCATTACCATATTAAAATGCCATAAGTGACACAATTATGCATACAGAGGCATAGTTGTGCATGTGTGAATGGCAGACAACAGTAAACCACACTCCTATCTGACCATTATCAAATGATGCAGACATAAAAACATGACATTACATATTGCATTACTGTCGCCAATCTCATTACTAACATATGTCAGTGTTAAACAAGTAATACAAATCAACAACTGAAGCTGGTCACCTAGTTCAGAAAAGCTATCAGAAAATCCTGTGGCATCAGATACAACAACCACATATACATTCCTTTGTCAGTAGTCAGCACAGCAGTCATCATTGCCACAGGGTCAGACTGAAACAACAGGACACACACTGGATCAACTCTCAAGGTAATTCTAATGTAGTCTAGCATGCCAACACTGATTGCTCACACTGTGGTCCTGGCTGTCCCTGCTGTGTCAGGCAACACTTGTCCCATTTTCCTCTAATGAGGAGATGGGTGTGGTGACACTAGCACGTGGAGACGTACAGGGGGAAGAAGCATGACCATGTTGTGACCGTCTGGACATGACTGCTGAACTCACAGTGGAGTGGTCAACAGAAGATATGCATGCATGTTACGGCATAGATATTGATGTCTTGAGGCCATGTATGGCTCTAATGAGAGGGGTCTGCCTCTCCCCACTGGAGGTAATCTACTTTGTACAGTTAGGGCACATAACACCAGGTTATTTCTATGGTACTGCTCTAGAACTGCCATTACAAGGCTTTTAGTGGGCATGCAACAGATAGCATGCTGTCATGCTGTGAAGCCAGTGTTGCCATGACCACTCCATGTCTGCACTCCTGACCTTCAAGTAACACACACAGAGGTGCTGTGCTACATGATCAGTGTCACGGGCAAGTGCATGAAAGGCAGACCCATGACATCACTGTGAACATTTATTCACCTGTAAGAGTAGATGGACACCCTCTGACACTCATCCATGCACACCAACTGCACTCCCACATTTACCGCAATGGCAGTATTGCTCTGCCATAGTGAAAAGTCACCATCACCAGACTTTTTATGGGACATTGGTTCATGGACATCATCATGATTGACATCTGATGTTCCCACATCATTAAAATGGCTGGACACATTTTCCTCCATATCTAACGCTACAGCATAATCTACATGGCTGTACCCATCCAAGCCACACAATATAACTAGATCAGTGGTCTGTGTGCCACAGGCCTTGCTGTCACAGTGAAGCATACCACATCCCACCTTAGTATCAGTAGTATGATATCAGTGGTATGGCTAGTAGAGGAGGCAGGCAGTGGCTGTGCTACAAGAAGAGACAGATGACACAGGTCCCATATACTCGCAAAGATTACATGATGCAGCTTAGTAATGACATATAGGACAACTATATGACTACAATGTTAATGGGGATATGGCCTTATCAGGACATCATGCCTGTGTGTGTTTCATGATCCCCATATAGCAGGGAGATAACATGCATGTTACATATTGAGCACATATGGCAAATGGGACTAAAAAAATAATCAAACCTACTTGATATGTCCTTTGGTGACTCCGTTAATAGAGGTAAGGGTTGAAATGCAATTGTCACAGGGAAATAGACATCAAAGCATCATCATTCAGCACATAACAGCCATCATGTAGCATTCCATCAGTGGTATAACACACAAGAGATAATATAGACACATATCGGTTGGCCGAGGTTGATGTGCAGATTGCTGTTGTCCTAAGCAGGTGAAGAACTCAATAGTTTTAAAGGGCACAGATGAGATCATCAATATTGACATGTATTAAACAGATGTTCTCCCTGTTTGGGCAGTGTATCATCTCCCATAGTATGACAAAGCACACAAATGGTGACAACATGGGGGTATGTTCCACAGTCATGAATGCAGGCAGAAGCACAGGACTGCTATGGAACACACTAACAGGATATGGAGACACTTAAATGACAAATTGTGCACATGTTGTCCCAATGTACCTGTATATGGAAAACAGTGACATAAATATCATATACCAAAATACAGTAAATCCAGCAGCTGTAGCACCAAGGATCCTTTATTTGAATGTAGTATAAAATACATATGCAGAATAAATATAAATCAAATGTAGTATAAACTACATATAAAAATGAGTATAAATGAAACTGGTTTCGGCCAAATTAACAATGCCTTCATCAGTGTAAAGGAAATAAATGCAATACCCATTTATATAATACACACATAGAGGCACATGATAAATAATCATAAATGCTCGTTAAGACCAGGGGGAAATAAACCACCTAGTTTGATGATCCACTTTTTTTCTTTCCTGTTCAGTATATCATGCCATCCCATTTTGTTTGATCTATGTGTAGTGATTTTGTCAATAACAATGAAATTAAATGACACACTTGGATGTACCAAAGTATGTTTGTAAAGTGCATTAGTTGGTTTGTGGTGTCTGATCTCACTAAAGTGTGCACCCATTCTAAATGTAACCAGACGGGAAGTTTGCCCCACGTAAAAGGATGAACAGTAACATGTAGCAAAATACACAAACCAATCAGATTGGCAGTTGGCAAAAAAACCTATATCAAAAGCCTGACTGGTGTTTTTACTGATAAAAGAAGTGGATTTGATGAGTTTGGTACAGAAGGAACAATGTCCATAAGGGAAACAACCAATTAATCTATCACCTAAAAAGGTGGTTTGTGATAAGGGCAAATTAGATGGAAAAAATGTTTGCAATGGTTAAAGAGAGACCCCAAGTTTCTGCCTTTCACGTAAGTGAAAGGGCATCTA
This sequence comes from Protopterus annectens, assembly GCF_019279795.1. Classification (NCBI taxonomy): domain Eukaryota; kingdom Metazoa; phylum Chordata; order Ceratodontiformes; family Protopteridae; genus Protopterus; species Protopterus annectens. The sequence goes on from NC_056750.1 coordinate 331,358,063, forward strand.
GATGGTAAAATTATAGATAATGTCGAGTCAGCCAACAAAATATTCCTATGATGATGAACACTATGAATTAGTGAATTAGTGCTGCGACCATAAGTAGTCAAAAAACGAATGACTGAATCATCAGTAGAATCTTTGTACTTATATTGTAGCAAGTTAGACCACTCTAAGCCATCAACATGGCATGCAGATTTATATATGGAACCAGTATCATATCCCCTATCCTTGAATCTGGTGATAAGATCATGCTTGTAAAGACTGTAAGCCTGTTCATCAGAACAGATGCGTTTACCACGTATAAATTGGGATTTTGAGATGTTACAACAAATGTGAGGAGCATGAAAGCTGGAGGCGTGGAGGAGTGAATTATATTGGGGGAATTTGTGATGTACCATGGTGGACAAAGTATGATCAATGTTTCTGGTAATACTAACATCCAAAAACATGATGTTATTAAGGTCATAGTTGATTGCAAACTCAATACCCCATTTATTCTCATTGAAAATATTAAAGAGGAGGGGACTAAGAATGGAGCCTTTAAGGACTCCAGTAGAGGTGTTAAGAAAATAAGAGATAGAATTTTGCCTTTTGACAGCCTGTTGCCTGTCTTTTAGATTGCTAGAGAACCAGTTGAGAGTGGTGGGGGAAAGTCCAAAGCTTTGTGTTGTGATAGTAGCAACGGATGGGAAACTGTATTAAAGGCCTTTGATAGATCTAAGAATATGGTAGATACTATTTCCCAGAATTACGAGCTCTGATAACAGTATCCAAGAAAGATACGAGGGCTGTTGCAGTGCTGTGTCCAGATCGGAAACCTTGTTGTGTAGAAGATAACAGGCAGTTATGAAGTAGAGAGAGCATCAGCTGAATGTGGATGCACTTTTCCAAGATCTTAGAGATGGGGGGCAGGATAGCGATAAGACAAAAGCTAGACATATATTTGTTTTTGCCACCTTTGTGAATAGGGAGAATGTAGGCTTTCTTCCATAGTATGGGTGCATAAGATTCTTGAATGGATCGGTTAATTAGGATAGTTATGGGGAAATCAATAGCTTCTGCAGCTATCTTTAGAAATGCAGTGGGTAAGTTATCATGTGGGTTAGAGCAGAGCTTGAGATTAAGGAGTAGTCTTTTAATAGTTGTGGTAGAAATGGTGTTAATAGTAAAATTAGGGGCTTGAAGGGTGTTGGTTTCTGGAGTGGATAAGGTACTACTTATGCTGTCTCTGTTATGAGGAAAGCTAGCAGTAATGTTGGCTATAGAATTTATAAATCAAGCGTTAAAGACAGAGGCTAGTTCATGAGAAGGTTTGTCTGGATGTGGACATGGGCTATTTTTTGCCAGGGTTCAGGAGAGATGTGAGAGAGTTCCAGAATTTTTTAGGGTTTTGTTTGTGGTTAGACTGCAATTTTGTATAGTAAGTTTTTTTATCTTTGTGCACTAGTTTTTTTTACCTGATTATGAAGATGTTTAAAGTGTATCAGGTTGTCCTGGTTTTTATTAGTTCAATACCGTTTCCATGTTTTATTTATGAGGTGCATCAGATCTTTAGTAGGCTTGGTCAGCCATGGAGCGCTGTTAGTTTTGATCCTTTTTTTTGTAGAATGGTGCAAGGTTATTTAGTGTGTCCAGGAATGTAGTACTGAAATAGTTGGCAACATTGCCTAGTGAAGAGTTTATAGTTTGTGCCAGTTGATCTTTTTTGAGAATATCTGTAAGCATTAAAGGGATGAAGGCAATTAGGTTTCATATCTGTTTGTATTGGTGTTGATTTTGGAAGGCTGAGTTGGAGAGGCGGATAAAGGCAGGGAGATGGTCACTCAGCACATCTGGAAGAGTGCCTGCTTCAGATATTCTGTTAGGGTGAGAGACAAGAATCCAATCTAGGATGTATCCAGTTGTGTTGCCCTTGTTTGGTCTGGTCGGGGTATTTATGAGCTGAGTAAAGTTGAATAAATTAATTTGGGAGGCAGGAAAGATGGAGGTCAGGTTTAGCTAATTGATATTCACGTCACCTAGGATAATGGTTTCATTTTGGATGTTAGTAGAGATCCAGGCAAGAATTTTTTCTAGTAAAGGAATATAGTTTCCAGGGAGTATGTAGAGAGCTATGATACAAACATTTTTGTAGTCGTTAATCTTTTGGAAAGCAATTAATTTTGGCTTTGGGGGATTGAGGAACTGAATTTGTGCAGGGTACTGTTTAGAGTGTTAGGAAAAATTGTGCTACTCCACCTCCTTTTTTGTTCGGCCTATTGGATCTTACTGTTTGAAAGCCAGGAGGAAGAAATTCAGAGGTTTTAATGTAGGGTTTTATCCAGGTCTTGGTGATGCCAATGATGTCTGTTTGATTATAGGTGATCCATTCATGAAAACTAGAGATTTTGTTGCAAATACGTTGGCAGTTTATAGCTGCCATGTACATGGATATGAATTTGTGGGAGTTAGTAGCAGGTGGTGGTGTGGAGATATTAGTTGAAGTGGGCCCTGGGATGGGGTGTATATCTCCGGACAGAGGCAAAGTAATGAAAGTAAATATATAACCTAGAGGCTCTTGTTTAGTGAGAATTTTTGTGTTGTATTGATGAAAGGATTTGGTGGTGTAGGATATAGGAGTTATGACTACTTTGTTCATGAGGGGTTGATTTTTAGTTTATATTGAAAGAGGGGGTTTATTATATAGAGGATGGGTGATATGTTGGTATAGCTTGTAAGTTTTGTGGAAACTAAAGTAGAGATGGTGGAGTAATGAGGAGAGAAGGAGATGGAGTTCAGAGCAGTGAGATGTAGTAATGGAGAGAAGTGATAGGATTAGTATGTGTGTTATAGCTGACTGCACTGTTAGGTTTGTAGGAGGTGAGGGTTTGAAATGGAAGAGTGATTGTGAAGAGCAGAGTTGTGTAGGTATGAGAGGGTGGGGAGGATATTTAAGTGTGCACAGGAGTGTACAGGTTATTGGAGACTTTTGAAGTAGGTGTGTACTGTAGTAGTGAGTGAGGAAGGCAGTGGGTGTATGTATAATGAGTTTGAGTGGGAGTGGTGAAAGGGGGAAGTTTAAAGAAAATATGGAGGGGGAAAAAGAAAGATGTGGATTGGCTGGAAAGAATTAAGGGGTGGAGACAGTGTAGTTTAAGTGTACGGTGGTAGGGGTCGGTGAGATTTGGGGGCAAGGGAGAGGAGTGGAATGAGCCTGAGTGGATCAAGATGACCCAGATCATTTCTGTTAACCCAAGAAGACAAAAAGCAATCAGTAAACCACTACCTTAAAACCCTCATTATGGGCTAGTTCAATCAAATTATTGGTGAGACTTTCTGTCTTTATTTTTCTTTTTGTTGTTTCAAATGGGAAGATGCTGGCTATCTACTTATTTCCGGGTTTGCTGTGAGTTTAAAGTTGTTCCCCTGCAAGTTGATGTATTAGATATCAGTGATGAACATGACTTTCCTGTGTATTTATGTCTGTCAAGTTCCACATGTTCTATTGCTATGTCTGAGACTCTGAATTTTGAACTGTTACAGATATTTAGTATTGCTTTAACCAGTGTGCTGACATGGAATTAGGATTTCATGCTTTTGTGTTTCAAATGCAAAGCACATGGTGGAAGTTGGACTGTTCTTTTACCCATCCTGTAATTTGGAAGCACAAATCCATGTGTTTAAATCTTCCCTGCATAGTCATACAGTTGAGATGTTTAACTTATATCAATCCATGCAACTTATATCAATCCATGCAATCACAGTCCAGATGGATTACTTAGGCAGGTAAGTGTCAGGGTTTGGTGCAAACATAGATGAGAGCTGTAGGTTTGAATCTCAGTGCCTCCAGTTTGTATGCAGTACTCCTCATGTGTGTGCAGTACTGTCAGTGACACAGCAATAACTGAATGAGCAAAATGTGAAACTGTATTTCATGTCAATGCTAGAGGACATGTGATACTCACTGTGTTTCACTGTTATTTTGTATATAGCAAACATTATATATATTCACCTGACACAATCCTTCAGTGGCAGTAATACATCCTTTTTTTCTTTTTTTGCAGGTGATGAAAATCAGTCCTAAAATCAAGCTCTGTGCATTGAGTGCATGCACAGGTTGGAGGAGCAGCAGAGGGTGAGAAGTATTTGTTAAAGCTGTCAACATTAATCTACCCAGAAGCAATAATTACATTAAAAGATTGTGTCAGGCACACTAATATTAATGAAAAAACAGCAAAGCACTCTTCACAATGCGAACCATTTATTCAAAGTAACAAAGGTTTCAGACATCAAGTCCTTAACACTGAAGAAGAACTTGATGTCTGAAAGCTTTGTTACTTTGAATAAACGGTTCACGTCCCTGTGGTCGCGTGGGTTTCCTCCAGGTGCTCCGGTTTCCTCCCACATCCCAAAGGCATACTGTAGGTGGATTGGACTCTCCAAAGTGGTCCTAGGTGTGAGTGTGTGTGTGCCTTCACTGGAAGGTTGGGTGCCGGGCTGGCAACTCGACACCGTAAAACTCCACTGCCAATCATGAGTGGACAGGTGATCTGCTGTGGTGACCCCTAACTGGGAAAAGCCGAAAGAAGAAGAAGAAGAAGTTGTGAAGAGTGCTTTGCTGTTTTTTCATTTGTCTATTCATGCTACACTTCACTTAACCAGCCTGCACATCTTTGATATTTGGGATACTAATATTAATGCCAGACTATCCATAATGCATCTGCAAGTTAACTGCAATAATCAGTGATTTACTGTGAATAACATTATAGATTTAATTTAAACATTGTCATGTGAGTCATAAGCAGGTTATGTTTGAGAAGCACAATTTTTTTAAGTCACAAACTAAATTACAGACATCTCAGTGTAACTGTCATTGTGCTTTTATCTTGAACATTTTGCATATAAGTTGATTTTGCTGTTATAGCTTTTTGAACAGCAAGTGGAGCTCATTGACTGTTATTTTTATTTTATTTATTTTATATTACATTTGTTGACTGGGCTAGTCTAACTGGATATATGTCCATTTTTAGTAGAGGCCCGGGGAGAAAAGCTCCAAAACAGTATTAAATAAATTGAATAAAGATACAAAGCATCTACTTAGAGAAAACATTATAACACTAGATTAATTAAAAAAACACTTTACCATAGATTTAATTTAAGTTAGTAGGTGTGAGAGGAAAAGAGTGAAAAGAGAAAATGAAATAACAATATAAGAAAAAGAGCGAGAAAAAAATAATTATATTAGAGCTGGTGTAAAGAGAATTCGAGCAGCTGATATAACTATAGAAGAATTGGTGGGTCTACCTTAGAAGATCAACAGACCATTTGATCGACATTCATTTGACCGACAGCTCATTTGGTCGACAACCAGTATTCAAGGCACTTAATAGGAAATTGCCCCCCTCCCCAATCAGGAGCGGCCTTAGGTCAGCTGGTGCCCAAGGCAAAAGGGCTCCATAGCACCCCACCACCACACCACCTGGTGCCCCCATCCTGGTCTATCTATACCAAATAAATATTGGAAAAGTGCCCCTACTAGAGCGGCGCCCTAGGCGGTCGCCTAGTTGGCCTATGCCTAAGGCCACCTATGTCCCCAATGTTGTGCGACCCTGGAGTTGATATATATAGTTAGGGGGTGTGGGGGGCACAGCCCCCCACAATGAGGGTGTTGGGGGCGAAGCCCCCCACCTATTTTCATTTAAAATGTGTAGTATTTGTTGAATTTGTCATGTTTTAAACAAAAATAGGTGGGGGGATATATATCAACTCCAGGGACGCACGACATTGGGGAGGGGGGCAAGTCCCCAGGTTTTTGCCATGAAAACTGGTTGTCGACCAAATGAGGTGTCGAACAAATGATGTCGAACAAATGGTCTGTCAATCTTCTACAGTAGACGTGAATAGGTATAGCAGATTTAGAGCAGTGGGTTAGACATGGAAAGCAAAAAGAAATGAATAGCTAGTATCTATCAAACATCTTATATACATAGATATATACAGGGCATGGCATGTAACAAACATCTTATATACATAGATGTACACAGGGCATGGCATGTAAAAAACATCTTATATACATAGATGTACACAGGGCATGGCATGTAACAAACATCTTATATACATAGATGTACATAGGGCATGGCATGTAACAAACATCTTATATACATAGATGTACACAGGGCATGGCATGTAACAAACATCTTATATACATGGATGCACACAGGGCATGGCATGCAACAAACATCTTATATACATAGATGCATACAGGGCATGGCATGTAACAAACATCTTATATACATAGATGCACACAGAGCATGGCATGTAACAGACATCTTATATACATAGATGCACACAGGGCATGGCATGTAACAAACATCTTATATACATAGATGCACACAGGGCATGGCATGTAGCAAACATCTTATATACATAGATGTACACAGGACATGGCATGTAACAAACATCTTACATACATAGATGCACACAGGGCATGGCATGTAACAAACATCTTATTTACATAGATGCACACAGGGCATGGCATGTAACAAACATCTTGTATACATAGATGCCCACAGGGCATGGCATGTAACAAACATCTTATATACATAGATGCACACAGGGCATGGCGTGTAACAAACATCTTATATACAAAGATATACACAGGGCATAAACACTCCCGTGAATGTAAAAATAATTTAACAACACTTGGAAATAATGTTCATTCATGGTAGCAGACCAAGGCAGCTAAGCAATAAATCCAGAAGTCCATAAAGATGAGCGTAAAAATGAGAACTGAGTCTCAGTACGATAGAACAAATCTTTTATTTAACTTAACATCGGTAAGCGCTTTCACCACTGGGGCTTCTTCAGACTGTATACTTACTCAAACATACAACCAAATTTATACCACAACCTATTAAAATCCAATCATTAATTACTCAATTAAATAATTACATAAAACCTGCTGATAATGTGCTTAAAGCGGCAAGAATACAATATGCAAAATACAATAGTTAAAAACAGATAATATTAAAATGTGAACTATCACATCTAAAAACATATAACAAAATTTCATTTATTTCTAATGTTCAATCTCCTGTTGCTTAAAATGGGTTTTAAGGGAATTTTGTCATTAAGTCCAGGAAATTTATCCGCTCTAAAGCGAATAATCCACCTGGTTTCACAACTTTCTGTGTAATTTCTAAAATTACCTCCTCTTATCCCTGGCTCTATCAATTGTAGAACAGAGAACTTAAATTCATGTGTACTATTTGTTTCACTAATATGCCTTGCAAGAGCATTGCTTGGTGAACCTATTCGTGCATGATATACATGTTCCCTGATTCTTTCTTTTAGCGTTCTATTGGTTTTCCCTATATAGAACGCTGTACAGGATACGCACCTCGCTAAATACACCACATTGGTGCTGTTACAATCAGCTGTTACGTGAACATTAAAAATCCTATTGGTAATAGGATGGACAAAAACGTCACTGTTATCAACATAAATACATTGATTGCAATTCCCACAGGACCTCATCCCACCTTTAGAGCCTTGGCTAATAGTGTTACATAACAGACTAGGATAGCACAATAGTTGTTGAATGTTCTTTTTATTTTTGAACAGAAACTTGGGTTCCACACCTACTACTTGTTGTATATTCATATCTACTTGTAGAACACCCCAATGTTTACGTATAATACTACACATCAAAGGTGTATCCATGGTATAAAACATAGGCACTTTTACTATGGGTATATGACTAAAAGTTCTACCTTCGTTGTCGTTAAATCTAATGTCAGAAAAATAAGGAACTCCATTAAAATTTCTGACAGTGTCAAAATCTCCCAAAACCTTCTCAATTTCCTTTGGCTTATATCCCCTAACCAATAAACGTGATTCTAGGCCTTCCAACTCTTGTCTGTAATTATCATAAAATGGATTCAGTCTCGATGCCCTCATGGCTTGTCCTTTTATTACGTTATGGAACACATACTGAGGATGCATGCTATCTCGGTGTAACAAAGTGTTATGGTAACATGCTTTCCTGTGTATTCCTGTGTTCAATAAGCCATTGTCAAGTCTCACTATATTCACGTCAAGGAAAGGCAGAGATTCACGTGAATAACTCATGGTGAATTTAAGATACGGAGTAAAGTCATTCACTTGTGATACAAAATTAATTAACGCGTTCTCATCACCCTTCCATATTAAAAACAAATCATCTACAAATCATTTATAAAACCCTACATGGGTCTTAGAATCATCCATCTTAAATAAACAATCCTCTTCCCAAGCAGCCATAAAAATGTTGGGGTAGCTATTTGCACAGGATGTGCCCATAGCCACATCATCATTTTGAATATATATAGAGTCCTGGAAGACAAAAATATTATTCTCTAACACTGTTTCTAAAACCAACAGAATGAGGTCAATACTGCTATCATCCAATGTGGAATGTGGAATTAAATAATTCCTTACTTTCATGACACCCTCGATGTTAGGTATAACAGTAAAAAGACTCATTACGTCTAAAGTAACCAATAAATAGGGTATGTCTTGTTCTAAGCCTTTTATATAGTCATATAATTGAAGAAGAAACTGTTTACTGTCTTTTAAAATAAAATAATTCTGTTCAACTAAAGGTCTTAAGTAATGTTCAATATACAACAACAAGGGTTCAGTTACCCAACCACGTCCTGAGATGATCGGTCTTAATGGTGGGTTCAATGGATCCTTATGGACTTTAGGAAGTCCTTGAATTGTTGGTAACAATGGGTTACTAGTCCACAAAAACTTATATAAACTAACGTCAATGTACTTACATGCAAGTGAATCATCCAACATGTCATATATTTTAAATACTTTGACCTCTACTTCCTCTATTGTTAACGGAGAATAAAATCCCCCTTCATTCAACAAAGAATACATACTTGAAATATAGCAGTCCCTGTCCATTATGACAACTGGGCCGCCTTTATCGGCTGGCCTAACAATTATAGATACATCACTGCTTAAATTCTTTAAAGCTAATCTTTGTTTAAAAGACAGGTTATTCCTTTTTCTATTACTATTACTTAATTTATAACTATAATTGTGTATGTCTTCTTCAACTAACTTAGTAAAAACGTCCAAAACAGGGTTTAACATAGGTACATAAGTACTGGGTGCTTTAAAAACATTCAAGTTTCCAGAATCATTATTTCCAAAATCAATTTTAAGTTGGACATTTCGTGCAAATAATTTGAGATCGATTACTGTGTCCATTAACTCACTTCTACTAGAAGGTATAAAAGAAAGCCCTTTATTTAAAAGTTGTATTTCATCTTCGTTTAAAATCCTTTTGGATAGATTATGTATTAGCAATTGTCCACACGCTCCCACATTCGTGGGTCCTACTTGTTCTCCCCCTGATCCCTTGCGTTTTTGTCTCCCCCAGCTGTATGACCCGGGTCTCGTGGCCTGCTGTTTGTGATCTATGGGGATCTAATAGGAACTAGGAAATGTTATAATTGTTCCTGTTGTAGTGATTTATATGAAGGTGATGGTATATTCATGCACCCCACAAGTGGAGAAGTTTTTGTTTCAAAAACTTTAACAACTTGCAATGCAGCACAAGTAGTTTATTTGGCTACACGTATATCATGTGCATCATTCTATGTGGGTAAAACCACTAGGAAGCTGAGAGAGAGGATTGTAGAACATAAATCTTATATGAGAAGGAAAGTGTTAACAAACGCGTTAAGTAAGCATATTACGGATAAGGGTGAAGAGCATAGGTTTAAGTTTAGGGTATTAAATATAGTAGAAATGAGTATAAGGAAAGGTGATATGAATAATCTGTTAGAGCTAAAAGAGTTTGACTGGATCATTAGGCTTCAGGCTGATGTAAGTTCTGGTTTAAATAATGCTGTTAGTTTAAAGCCAGTATTAATGAAAAAGTGAAGAGAGAAACTATAAGTATGTATTGGTAATTTTAATTGTACGCATATGCTTGTGTAGGTATGTATATATATTGTGTATATATGTGTATGTATGTATATATATATATATATATATATATACATGTATATATATGCGTATGTATGTATATGTGTATATGTATGTCTGTATATGTGTATGTATGTGTATGTGTATTTGTGTGTGTATGTATGTGTGTGTGTATATATATATATATATATATATATATATATATTTTAAATAAGTATGCTGCTATTTGAATGTAAAATGTATACCCATATGGGTTTGTGTATTTGTATATTTTGTCATTATTTTATATAATGGTAGACTTAATATATTTATGAAATGCATTTTATCTTATGATGTTTTATTTTGATTTCCTCTTTAAGACTTGATTGTTGGTTAGTGTGACAGGTAGGCTGAAGCATGTGATCTAATTGTATCTCCTATTTAAACATTGGATGAATGTAATTATTTTGTACTGATGAAGGGTGTAGGCCCGAAAGCTTTGCAATAAAGTGTTTGGTGTGTTATAGACTTGTTGTTAGATAATTTATTGTCCCAGAGGACTGCCTGTTGTCTGTTACCTAAATAAGACTTAAACCATTTGACTGCCTGAGTATCTAAGGAAAGTGATTGTAGTGTATCTAACATCAATTGATGATTAACCATATCAAAGGCTTTAGAGAGGTCTATAAAGAGAGCAGAGGAAAGCAAGCTGTTATTACGATTTCTATTAATACAGTCAGAGAAGGATAAGAGAGCAGTTGTAGTGCTGTGGAATGGGCTAAAGCCATGCTGGCAGTCAGCCAGTAGCTTGTTTTGTAGGAGATGCTCAAGTAGCTGCCAGTGGATACATTTCTCCATCATTTTTGCTAAAGGAGAGAGTATAGCAATGGGTCGAAAGTTAGTGAGTTCAGTTGAGTTACCACCCTTATGCAATGGAATTATATGTGAGACTTTCCATAGAGAAGGGGTGGTACATTCTGTAATAGTTCTGTTTATTAAGATGGAAATAGGGTAGGCTAGTGTACCAGCCACCATTTGCAGATATTCAGCTGGGAGGAGGTCAGCTGATGGAGAACAAGGTTTAAATTTTTGGAGAAGCGTATGGACGAGTGATGTTGGCACTGGTTGCAGAGTAAATGCAGGAGGATTATTAGCTATTGAGGGTGGTGTAGTGGAGCTAGCTGGGGATAGGTATTTGCTAGTGATTTGACTGATTCCAAGAAAAATTTGTTAAATGTATCTGTGATTTGGATGGGAGTATTCTGAGCCAAGTTAGATGGGGTAGGAGTTTTGGAGTGACCTGGATGAAGTAGCCTGTTAATGCCTGACCAGAATTTTTGTGGATTATGCGGTTGGGTTTGTTGGAGTTTATGGTAATAGTTTTTTTTTGTCAAGAATAATTCATTTTTTAGTAGTGTTTCTAAGCTGTCTAAAGTTTTGATGGTCCGTAGGTTCTTTTGTATATCTCCATTTGGACCAAATCTTATTTCTCTGTAGCATTTTGTGCCTGGTCTCTTTGAAGATCCAAGGAGCAGGTTTGTTCCTAGTTCTGACTGTACGAGAAGGGGCATGGTGGTCAAGAATTAGCAGGAATTTGGAATTAAAGTATGACACCACTTCATCAAGAGGTAGGTATTTTAGGGGTGACCAGTTGCAAGGTTTGAGCTCAGCAAGGTAGCTATTTGGGTTTAGATTTTTCTTATTCCGGGTAGTCCTAAAGGTAGTTTGGTTGGGAATAGTGGTCTTTTGTCTAGTTATAAAGGTAAGAGAGTGGTCACTAATATCATCAGGCAATGTACCTGTTTTATATAGGAGAGGATTACTATTAACTAATATCCAGTCTAAGGTACTTTTTTATTGCTAGGTTTGTGGGTTCTGGTAGGAGAGGTGATGGTTTGGTAGAAGCCATAAAGGTTTATGTGAGTGGTAGGTTTGGCTGAAGTACAGCAATACCAATCAATATTAAAATCTCCAAGGAGTATGGTTTCTTGTGGAAGGATGTGGACAACCAGCTAAGTGAATTTTCAAGAGTATTAATGTTATTACCTGCAGGGATATAGGCACAGATAATGTATAAGGATTTATTAGTATTAATCTGGAGCTTAGTGATTAAGATTTCAGCATTGTTAGGAGTGGGAGGTTGAGTATCCAATATTCTAATTTGTAATTCAGATTTATACAATATTGCTACCCCACCACTTTTTTTGTTTAGACGATCTCGTCTCAGGATATTATATCCAGGTGGTATTATATCATCGTCGCTAGTTACTGGCTTGAGCCAAGTTTCTGTTAGACATAGGATGTCAAAAGAATATAAACCAAATAGTGCATGTAGCTGTGTAATTGTATTGTTTAAAGAGAACTATTGATTGATTGAACAAAATGTTTTCAACTGGTAATTTCTGCAATGGATGTTTCACTCTTTATACCACATATTTTTATATTGAGATTGTGGTAATGAGAAGAGAGTTGGGGTCACTAATTGGGGTTTCAGAGGTGGTGAGGAAAGGTTGGGAATCAGGGATGGTGTTTTCTTGGCCTGGGTTAGGATGAATGTCACCATGTAGAAGTAGGTGTTGCTGTGGTGTATGTGAGTGTTTTAAGAGTTTGGAAAAATTACAGTATAGTTTTCTCAGTTGAAAGTACCTAATGTGGGTTAATCTATGAAACTGAGGTAGAAGGTAGGATGATGAAGATGCTGTGTTACAATGAATTGGTGGAGATGAAAGGGAGAGAGGAGTTATGTTGTGCATAGCCTGCTTATTCTATTATTGAATGGGTGTCTGCTGTATCAGTATTCTGAATGTTGTTGGACGTTTGCTTGGAAGTGTTTGCATAGGTATTTTATAACCCAAGCAGACTCTAAAGAATTTTTTTCCTGAGGTAGAATGCAAATGTTGAAGGTGTGATGGGGAAGAAAGAGGTAGCTGGGAATATATTTTTGGGAGTGTAATAATTTGGCAGACTTTAAAATTTTCCTGCAGACGACTCTGTCAGAAACACTGGGTGAGCAAAGTGGTGTCACTAAGGAAGTTATTTTTTTTAGCTGGGATACAGGAAGTGAATTGCCTAGACATAGTAGGGCCTTGCGGAGTTTAATTCCGGTGGCTGCCAAAATGCAATTACTAGAAAATAAAAATCAAAGTCTAAACCAACCATATGAGAAGAAATGACTATAGTAACAGAGACAAAAGAATTGGAAGTGGGAACTTTAAAAAAGTATAGGAACAAATTACATACAAAAAATAGGAATTGTGGGAATAATACGTGCAGAATAATGTTTTGGTAGAGGAATGAGGTTTAAGAAAAGGCAGAAATTGAATGACCTATGTAATGTTCAATTGACAATAACTGTACAGATTATATGTGATGTATAATGTTTGCAACTGAAAATATGTCAATACGGTTTGTTTTCATTTATATAAATGTATAATTGCTTATATCATAAGTGATAATTCAAGAAAGATGTTAAAAAACACACATTCTGAATGCTGTTGGCAGACAATGTCTGCCATGTATTTCAGTTCAACATGTCTAGTACTTCTGTATAAAATACCAGTGATGGCTGCTTTAACACAAAAATTGCATTCTGTTTTCTATAATTATTGTGCACAAAGCCAATCATATTATTTTGTTATGCCTGCTTGTTACATAATTACTGATCATCATTACAGTGTTTCACTTGTGTAGGTACACAGACTGGAATACCTACAAATATAGGTAATGACAGTGATATGTTACTTGATGGACAGTAGTGTGTGTGTGTGTGTGTGTGTGTATGTGTGCGTGTGTGTGAGACATAACGTAAATTTCTTAATGTCATATGCTGTTACTGTGGTTAGGATTGTACAGTTGTTCTAAGGTGTTATATTGCATTCCAGTTTTAAGATGCTGTGATATCAGCCATTAACCATGTTGCATTGCTCATCTAATTTGCATACACATTTAAATTTACTGCTGCTTATTTTTTTACTATACATTGATAATTAACATATGTTATTTACTTGTACATAAACGTCAGTTATAGTTGAGAGTAATTCTCATATTGACACCTCAGCATTATTGTGTGCCATCATTCCTGCTGCTTGCTATAGGGAGACATCCACTACATGAAAACAATTTATGGGACCAGATCTAGAAGGTGATGACAGATGTTTTCCAGGCAAAAATTAGGGACCTGATGGGGATTTTTTTCCAGGACATCACATGGCCCATGCACGACTCCTTCCAGGAGATCTCACATGAGATCATTCATGACGTTCGACCCTATCAGGGTGGCCCCTCATGACTGTATGTATTGTCTGTGTGATCCAATTATTTAGTACTGCCACTATGGTGTTTGCAATATCACAAAATGTACTGTATAGGCACAGTTATGCGTGCATAGCTTATTGCTGTCATGCTTATCTGATATATGTCCTACCATGCACTGCAAACATATGTGATAGGTGGCATTACGTTGCACCTACAATATGGCACACATTATCACATTACACATGCTGTAATCAGGTTGGCGTACATGATATGCAGTGCTTAATGAATACATTGCTCCATGTGGGCAGGGGTGCTACTTCTTACTTCTGTGTGTGGGTTTGTGTATGAATAGGCTTGCAGTCGAGCATAGTATTGCTATGTCCAATACACTGTGGCCCTGTATGTGACAAATATAACTGTTGCAGTTACCATGATGCAAGTGAGACACAATTGTTCTGCTCACATTGTTCCACAGTATATGTGGGTGGAATGACAGCAACTCACATACGGCATTATTCCCATAGTTCACACATAACAGAGCAAGATGATTCCTTTTTGTATATTTGCACATGTTATCCATGTGTATGCATTGCATTCATTTCTCTGTTGGTTGTTGCTGTCTTATGTCTGTTCAGCAACATGACAGGTCCTTGCCCCTGTGATTTCTGTAACATTATTGTGTCATCTTGTCACATTGGCATAATAGTTTTGTGTGTGGCATGTAGTGGCAAACACCATGCCATGTTATATCAAATTACTGTGACTGTTATATATGGGCAGATATCCTTCACATACTGGCATAGACAGTCACCAGTCCATTAGTGTATATACCATGGAGTTATTGCTTTACTTAGCATTATTCCTGAATTCCTTGTTTGTCATTCTCTGTTATATTCCACCACGCATGAATGTATTTGCATACATTATTTATTTATTTATTTATTGACATTTGTTAACCAAGTTAGTCCAAGTGAGCCAAGGGCCCATTTTCAGTGGAGACCCGAGGAGAAAAGCTCCAGACCTATTACATATTTTTACAATAAAAATCAAATCAAAAATAAAAATAAGCTCAAACCATACCTTAAATCACATTGGCTATGCCCCTGTGCAAACCCAGACTAACTTCCTCCACTATCTCCTGACCCTATTCTTCTCAATCACACAAAACTAGCTAATCCTTTCTATTGACATCCTTGTCTGTAAAACCAACTGAAAGTTCTTACAGTGTTCAATGTTTCCTACCTATTGTATGTAGATCCATACATGATTTGTTAGCCTAGAATACTCTTCCTTAATCATAAGCTAAAATGTATTTACTAGTATTCTCTTAGCTAAAATGTATTTACTAGTATTCTCTTAGCTAAAATGTATTTACTAGTTAATTTGTTAAATCTTGCAATGTACTTATGTTATCGTGATCTTTTTCTTGAATGTGGAGCTTTTCTCCCCGGGCCTCTACTGAAAATGGATATGTATCCAGTTGGACTAGCCCGGTCAACAAATGTAAAATAAAATAAAAATAAAATAAGAGTAAAAAATTAAAACCACCATGAAACATAATAAGAAAATCAACATTTAGGGAATATCTGTACATAGAGCAGATTAAATAATTGACAGGTCTAGAGAATATTACACATGAAGTACATACAAATAGATAAACCATTCAATTAAAAACATTTTTTATTTTTTTTAATAAAGATATATATGAGTATATATGCTATGGAAGTGAGGGGAGAGGGAGGTATAAAGGTATATGAGGCAAGTACAAGGAAGTAAAGAGTAGAACAGGGAAAAGCAGTTAAAGTTGAGAAGAGAAGAGATTAGATCAAGTGGGATTAGAAAAGGGCAGGACCATGTACTCTGAAGAAAATGTTTAATTTCTTTTTTAAACATGTGTTTTTGAGGAATGCTTCTTATATTTTGAGGGAGTGAGTTCTAAGCATGTGCAACAGAGTATTTGTAGAGGAACTTCCCTATATTTTATTGGGTTTATATATGTCAAAGAGGTGTTTTCTGGAAGTATGAAGATGATGATGGGGGTTGTAGTAGGAGACTAGGTTGGAGATGGAAGGGCAGGAAGATGAGTCATTCAGGATAGAGTGTGTAATGTGAAGTTGAGGTAGAAGTAGTTGTTTAGAGAATTCTGGCCATTGGAGTGATTTAAGGGTGAGACAGTGGTGGGATTTATAGGGGAGATTAGAGGCAAACCTGGCTATTTTATAATAAATTTGCTCTAGTTTAGTGATAAGTGAAGTTTCAACATTAGTAAGGACAGGGGCAGCATAGATAAGACAGGGTAGAAGAAGGTATTGAGCGAGGGAAGGTTTGGAAGAAGGTGACAGAAATTTCTGGTTGTGATAGAGAAGCCTGAATTTCTGCTGGGTCTTGTTTATACATTGTTGGATATGAATATTGAATTTTAGTTCATCATCAATAATTAGTCCAAGTAGTTTGTTATGGGGTTAGGATTTGATGATGGTGTTATTAACAGAGGTGATAGAGGAAGAGGGCTTGTGCTGGGCGAGTGTTTTAGGGAAGAAGAGAAGGAGTTTAGTTTTTTTTTGGATTTAGTATTAATTGGTTATCAGAGAGCAGGGTTTTGACAGAGGTGAAGGTTTGTTGAGTGAGAGCTAGGAGTTCAGGGATGTTGTGGGCAGAGGTGATAAAGGTGGAGTTACCGGCATAGTGTAGAAGTTTAGAGAGGTTAGTAGGAGAGGGAAGTTTGTTAGTGAATATATTGAAAAGAAGGGGGCCTAGAATCAATCTTTGGGAAATTCCAGTATTTCCAGGGAGGAATGGAGAGAACAGTTTGCCAACGGATAGATTGCTGCCTGCTATAAAGATGGCTAGAGAACCAGTTGATGGAGGAGGAAGAGAGATGTAGATTAGACAGTTTAGTAAGGAGTTTAGAGTGAGAGACAGTATCAAAGGCCTTTGAAAGATCAAGGAATAGGCAGGAGATGAGCAAGTTATTGTCACAGGCTTCAGCTATTGTTTGAGTAAAGTAGAGTAATGCAGTGGCTGTGCTATGGTGGGGTCTAAAGCCACGTTGGGTAGTAGTAAGGAGATTGTTGTCAAGAAGATGTTTGATTAACTGAGCATGGATTCACTTTTCTAAAGTTTTAGAAAGGAGGGACAGAATAGTAATGGGTTTAAAGTTAGAGGGATCAGTAAAGTTACCACCTTTGTGAAGAGGGATTGTATAGAAGGATTTCCAGATATCTGGGACAAGAGCCTCAGAGATGGAACAATTAATAAGTATAGTGACAGGGTAGGTGATGGATTGTGCAGCTATTTTTAGGAAGTGGGAGGGTAGTTGATCAGCAGAGGGGGACCAAGGCTTAAGTTTATTTAGAAGAGATTTAATAGTGGCAATTGAACTGGTTAGAAAGAAAATGTATTGGGAAGAGTTTTGTTAAGAGGTGATAGAGGGGTTGTGTGAGATGTACTATTTTGTGTGAGCTTTTGGATAGTTTCTATGAAATAGTTGTTGAGGAGAGTGGCAGTTTCAGTGGCAGTGTTGTATGGAAAGGGTTTGGGAGTAGTGGGTACCTGGATGGAGCAGGTTGTTGATGGAGGTCCAGAATCTTTTTGATTTTTGTGAGGGCTGTGTTGGTTAGAGGAAAAAATAAGCTCTCTTATCTTTGATGACTAGTTTTTGGTCAGGTTTCTGAGCTCTTTGTATGTCTGAAGTAAGGGAGGGGATTTATTTTTAATCCAGGATTTCCAGGTGCTATCTCTTTTGTGCATGATCAATCAGTTTGTTTTGTAAGCCAGGGGGCATAGCTGGATTTAATTCTGATTTTTCTAGAAGGGCAATACAATCAAGAGTGTCAACGAAAATCTTATTAAAGGACTTTACATGCTCACTGAGAGGGAGGTGTTATAGGAAGGACCAATTGATGCCAGATAGTTTAGAGTTAAAAGTGTCTGGGTCAAAGTGGGTGAGGTTCTGGCATATTCTGTAAGTACGGTCTTTGGGAAAATGTTGGGTAAATCTATGAATAAAGGTTGGGGAGTGATCACTTAAAGAGTTTGGAAGTATGCCAGAGTTATGGTAATGGTTGGGAGCTGAGGTATGAATCTGGTCAAGGATAGGTCCAGAAGGGGAGTTTTTGTTAGCTCTAGTGTGGGTAGAAATATGTTGGATAAGTCCATGGAGGTTGAGACTATGGGTAGGGGATGAGGGGAACAGTTTAGACCAGTCTATGTTAACATCTCCAAGTATGATGGTTTTGTAAGGGTCATGTTGAGGGGACCAGAAGTGAAAGTTCTCTGGGATTGGAATATTATTGCCGGGGGGAATGTATATAGAGACTATGGCAAAATTCTTGTGTGAGTTTAGGTGACAGTTAATAAGGATTTCTGCAGGTGAGAAAGATGGGACAGAGATGGAGAAAGGGGACAGGTTTAGTAGTTCAGAGTAGATGATAGCCACCTCCCCTCCTTGCTTATTGGTTCTATCTGAATGAAAGCCCATATTTTATTGCCCATATTTAGGCAATTGGGGTACATATGCAATGATTTACATACATGTACATGTCTCTGCATGTATTATGATCAACACACATTCATTTATTCCATGTTCCTGTTCTTTACTCAGTCATACACATGGGCAGTGATATATCATTAAGGGTGTTTGGTGTGCCTGTTGTATTATGTTGGCATGACAGTATATATGTGTATGTGATGCTGAATCTTATTTTGTGTTTCTATGCATCTTGCTGTTTAACATTTCCACATTACTGTGTTGGTGCAATTTGTACACAGACATTTTAGATCCATCAGCAATGCGGTCTGCCCATGTGACATATGTCTGCCATTTGCTTCAGTGTAGTTTTGGTGAACTACCACACCACCCTATGTGGTGAACACACGTATGTGCAATGTGTCCCCTTAGATAAGGCTGTCTGTCTTTAATGTATCCCTACTTTCCTTTACTGGCATTTCCTTACTGATGTGAGCCTGTGCTGTCCACCTCCCTTCATAGGTTCATAGGTTCATACTAGGCTATCTGCCCTAGGGCATTTATAAACCTAGCCAGAGTGTGTTTGGCTTTTGCCACCCATTTTAAATTAATTTTGCTATGCCCTTTTTTGAGGTTAGTATACTGTGCCTCTGTCTAACAGTGACACAGAAGTGATACACAGGGTAAACCTACGATCCCCCATCCACTCATCAAGATTCCTCTTGAAGAGAGTCAATGAGGGACTCTGCCTAACCTGGACTGGGATTTTATTCCAGAGTGAAGGGAGCCTCTGGGTTATGAATCTGTCCCTCCAGCATGTCCTATTTATTTCAGTGCTGAGGTTCAAGTCTCTCGAGCGCGTAGCTCAATGGGATTTGGATTTTCAGAGATGCAGCATGTCCATTAATTCTGGGTTGGACATGGCTTTATACATCAGGCACAGATCGCCTCTGAGCAGGCGGTATGCCACTGAGTAGAGCTGGGGTTTCTTTAACTGGGCAGCATATGGCATCTGTTTGAGCCCTTTGATCCTCTTAGTGAGGTACTTTTGGGGTCTTTCCAGTTGCTGCAGGTGTCTGGTAAGGTACATCCCAAAAGGGGCATTGTACTCAATTATGGGCCTGATGAGGGATGAGTAAAGAGGCACGATGACCTCCCCTGATCTAGATGTGAATCCCTTCATGATTAGGTGGGCTATATAAAATGTTTTTCTAACCACTTTGGCCATGTGGTTGTCAAATGAGAGATTGCTATCAACTTGGGTCCCCAGGTCCCTAATTACTTCTTCCAGATTTAATGGATTACCACTTTTGTGGTAATTTGTGAGCACTTTGTTTTGCCAAAGGGGATGACTATACACTTTTTGGCATTTAGTTTGAGGCCATGGCTCTGGCACCAGTTGTCTGTTTCTATGAGGCCCTTTTGTAGGATGCTTGTGTCGGCTGAAGAGTCAATTATGGCGCCCAGTTTGCAGTCATCTGTGAACTTGGTCAGCCACAGTCCTTTCATGTTGGCCTGTACCTCTGAGAAATATATACTGAACAAGAGAGGTCCCAGGACTGAGCCTTGTGGGACGCCACTTGTAACTGGTTTGGAGTCTGACATGGCTCCAGCAATTCTAACCATGTGGGTTCTGTCCTTGAGCCAGTTTGCAACCCATCTTATCTTTGGTATATATGTTGCACATATACATGGCATACTTTTATCTTCCTCTACAACAACATCGCTGTTATGTAGTTGCATTGTTACAAGACTACCCTGTGCCAAAATTCAGGGCATTATACACATGCAAGGCATATGCACTCAAGATGCTGGCAATTGCTTGCATTCCATCATTGCTCCTGTTATACTTGTGTGTTGACTATTACCCATGACCCATGACTTTGTTTTCTTCATTCCTGTACACAAGCTGGCATTCCTTTTCTTGCATTGTTCATACATTACTCACCATTTAGTATTCCATGCCACTGGTGTGTGTTTGTGTACTGATATTGCTTTCTGATAGGATCATGTTAATCCATTTCAGGTCACACATATATGACAATACATCTGTGTTGCCTCTGAGATGGTATATGTCTTTGACATATGCATTCTATTTCATGTATGTTCAGGTCGTGTACATTTAGTTTCTCTATTAAACAGCCACATACTTGCTTTGCTGCAGTACTGCTGTTTGGCACTGCCATTGTGTGTTTGCCTTTCACATGCAGGGTTGGAGATTCCAATCTGTGTCTGCTTGCCTTCTCCTGCATTTCCTTGCTCATCCATGCTGTTGTTTGGCTTACATTGCACTGCTGACAGAACACTTGATGACCTGATTCAATATCCACTGTGTATTACAATCCCCATGTATTTCCCTACAACACACACCAACCATCGGTTGTACACATTCAGGTATGACTGTCATACAGTTTGTAACACTTCAGTGTTGAGTAGTGCATAGGTACATATGTATTTCTGCATTGTACCATGGCTGGTATGCACTCCTACCCTAATGGTCTATTTTCCTTCACCCATGTTGTAGAGTGTGCTGTCTGTGTACTTTACCTTTCCTTTATGTTTATTTTCAGCCTTTGTCATGTATTGTAATATATGTTTATACCTGCTGTTTTTCCCTCCTCTTCCTCCTCCTCTTTCCCTGTCTTTTCCATTCCTTCTGTCCTTCTGTTCTCCAAAACAATGGGGCCTGTTCCCACCAAAAAAAAAAAATAAAAGCATGCCCCTCTGGCTGTCACTCAGATTTTCCTATTTGATCATACCTCTTGCGTGTCCCTCTTCTTCACCCTTTCCCCACATTTGCTTTCTATCTCCCTATGTCCTAGGATGCATACATCATCCACGTGTCCTGCACCTGTTGTTAGCTTTGTTGACAGCTATGGCGAAGTGGCCATGATTGCCCTTCATCTTAACTAATTTTTTATTTGAAATTTTGTGCATTCTGTTTGATTCTGTATATTGCGATGGATGCATCTATATACATCTGTACACAAATTACAAGATTCACTATATTTATCACTTACTGCAGATTTCTATTTCTTTAGTAATTTTGAGCTTGTATAATTTCTGTAGATGTACATTGATAATGCAAATCCTGATTTATGAAACACTTTTCTTCACATACAGAATTGACAAGACTGCTTGTGAGTGCCCCAACATTGCTGGATAAATCTGTTTTGTGCTGTTATTCTATGTACATCGAGGCATATTTACATATTACTTGTTTATCCATAACTTTTGTTTGGAACTCGTTGAACTGTGCTGGATTCCACAAAATGTACGGAATCTGGACCCGTGTAGAGAACTATGATAAGGTGGGTTGTAGCAATGAAACTCCTGGTCATTTACATACCAGCTAACTGCACTCTTTAATGGATGCAGTGAGCTGGGGGATCATGACCCACGCATGGATAGACATAGCAACCTTTTTTGACATAATAAAGTAGTGAGGTTGCCCAAAGGCATATCTATCTTAGGGTTGGGAGGGTGGCTTAATGGCTAAGGTGTTTGCCTTATAAACCCAAGGTGCAGGGTTTGAGTCTCACAAGGGATAACTGGCTAGGCTTAAAATGGCTCGCAAGGGCAGTTAGCTTAGTAATAAACTATGAACCTATGAACCTACCAATTTGGATATCCACCTGTTGTTCCAATACTTCTATCAGATATAAAAATGATATCACTTGCAAATTAATTAGGTGATCATGAAAATCAAAACACCTGTGCCATTCACAGCAATGAAACAGATTGAAAACATTTTCTGGAGGGGCTGCCACTCCATACTTCTAAACTTATATACATCAACTCCATGTTTATAAAACTTTGGGAAATGAGAAACTCTCCAAAATGTGGTCTCCAGCTATCCTTGTTTCCACTCTAATAAAAATCAGCAAGTGATTTCTGTGGCTCAGTGGTTCACAGAATATGGAACAGCTTGTTCAAGCCATAGGTGTAGCTAGAGTAAGGCAAAGATGGTAGCTGCACCAGGTGCAAGGTGTTAAAAGGTTCGATCAGCAGATGCTGATTGTGATAGTGCAGTACTGGCTCTCAGAAATAAATGCCATTACTGTATTTGCTGCCAGGGGCTGAAGTGTTTTGTGTAAGGGATGTCAACTGCAGCAAGCTGCTTGTTACATCTGTAGTAAGTGTATTGCCATAGTTTTTTTTTTTTTGGTCCTCTGCAAGGAGGGAACAGATCTCACTTTCTGCCTATTCCCTAAGTCCTTCTTCAGGAACTCTCAGATCTATTTAAGCAAGGCCTAGTCTACTCTTCTGTGAAGCCACACCTATCATGCAGTACTAAAATCTACTGAACCACTAATAATGTGCACAAATGCCTTTGGTGATTACTCTGTTCAGTCTAGGACTGTAAATATGGCTTGCACTACATTCTCTCTTCACAACAATACAGCACATTCCTTAAACCCCTTTATGCTCCCTACACCTCTCCATCCATGGTTTTCCCTGTTCACTTCCCCTTTCCAACTATATATACTTTCTTCTTCCACAGAATCTCCTGTATGCCATGCATATATATACACACACACACACACATATATATATATATATATATATATATATATATATATACATACATACATATATGAAGTTAAACACCAGATACTTACAGTACTGTAGTTAAACATTGTTATTGCCCAAAATATAAAACTGCAGACTGACTTTGTAAAAAAAAACTGTTGTAGTCTCAACAAACAGCCAGTGACTCTTCCTGGTGCAAATGATTATCATACAGAACTTCAGTACTGGTAAATGTGAAAGAAAACTTTACTGCTGACAATCTCAAACAATCTTGCTTACAAGTTTATAAAGCAAAACATAAAGTCTCTCATAAGCACCTCCAAATGTTTACTGTTTCAAGAACTTCCACTGGCTTATCATCCTGTCCATGCTGACCCCTGTCTCAGAGGTGATGCTCTGGCTTCAGGTTGTCTCTTCTTCACAAAGATATTCCCCTGACTCGACCATCACCTTAAACGGGTGCAAGATCACACCTGGAGTCAGTATCATGCTTGTTCCTGGCAATTCCTGCACTTTGCATTTCATTAGGTTACATTTAAGGACTACAAACAATTTTTTTTTCCAAAAGTAACAGCAGGTATATTCCACATCACACATTAAATACATATTGGTACATGGAGTATGCCTGTTAAATGCTACAATTAGCTATGTGTGTGTGTGTGTGTGTGTGTGTGTGTATATATATATATATATATATATATATATATATATACACAGAGACAGAGAGAGAGAGAGAAAGTATGTACATGAAATGAAGTCAAAATAATGGTGAAATCTAGACTGTTAATTTTTTATTTCTTAGCTGAATCAAGAAGGCTGAAGCTACAATTGTGACAGTACATCAAGGACATTAAGGATAAAATATGTTTAAACCCAGTGGTAGAAAATTCTTACATAAACATGGAAGTGACTCCTCTTATATAACTGCATGAATATTAGAAGAAATTATATAATTATAAGGGTTCTGATTAACAGAAAGTGTTATTAAGCAAGGAAAAGTCAAATGCTTCTTAAATATTGGACTTTAGAACTTAAGAGCCTTAATACAAAGATATACTAGAAGTGTTTATTCTTTATGTTCATAGGTTATTTTATAATTGTATTAGACTTGATTTTATTCTTTGTACTTAAACTGTGGTTCATTAGTTTCTTGTATTCCCCTTAGAAGACTCTGCAAAGGCATTATGGCTTAACTGTATTTTAAATAAGGATTTATATATTGCTCGGCTGTCCTCGTAGCATACTGGCAGCCTATGATATGACTTTTGACTTGCTGTATTAAGTTCTACACATGCAGAATACCCCCTTCACTAAAGCAACATACAATATTGCTCATGTCTACATCTCCCCTTGCCTCACCAAGGTAATATAATACAGTGCCTGCTCTCTTCAGCCCCCATCTCTTATCCTATAGAAAAAGAGTACAGTGATCACTGTCTAAAGGCTCCTCCCCTCATATTTAACAGACAGATGATATGCTTATGGTACATCAACACCACCTATATAATCAAATGTAATACTTCTTGACTAGGGCACAGCATCTCTCATAGTATCAGACATGATGCTTGTTACCCACAGGTACCCCATCCCAGCTTTTACCTACCAATGGTACCATATGCCACAAGGAATGGCT
The DNA here is from genome assembly GCF_019279795.1 of Protopterus annectens. Taxonomy (NCBI): domain Eukaryota; kingdom Metazoa; phylum Chordata; order Ceratodontiformes; family Protopteridae; genus Protopterus; species Protopterus annectens. The sequence continues at coordinate 331,382,890 of NC_056750.1, forward strand.
TAGTAGAGTAATCCATACATGCTGCTTGTGCAACAGGTTGCCATGGAATAGTACACTTGGCATAACCCAGAAGTATACAATGTATACTTGGAAGCTTTGTTGAAAGCAGATGTGGATAGGTACCGTGAAACTGAGGTGGCTAGCATCCTGCACAACCACCACGAAAAAGAGTGGAAAAAGACAGCGTGTGGAGCTACAGGGACCCAAACCACATGATGTCTGTCATGATATTGCAACATACAGCCAACCTCAGGGCTATATGGCTCTTCCACTTTTAAAGTTTCACTAATAGGAGTCTAAACTAGCAGAATATCCATTTACATGCTGCTGTGCTATACAATGTTTTCATAAGTTATCATCAGGGCTAGCCACTCGGTGATGTAAAATGTGGATTTAGATGATCTGGCCATGTCAACTATGGTGGCCAAAAAATGGGTATGGGTATTTGAGAGTGCTAATTGGGTTGAAGATGTAGCCTACTCAGACCTAAACTAGGAACCCATGGTGATGGTGGGAGGGATCTACACACCCTTACTGGCCAGGGTTTGCCTGCCATAAAGCCCATCAGCATTGGATCAACCAGTGTCCAGATGCCCAGCCTGCATTTCCTGAGATAGCTTTGTTGAACAAAAGCTGAACATAAAATCAATCAACCTGGCAAAAATGTACTAACAATTGCCAGACTGAAAGAAGATTTTGGCAAGAGGAGACAAAGATATACAGTCAGGAGATGGCTGGATTCTGTGAGGGAAGATCTGTGCCAGTCAAGACTGACTCTCAAGGAATGCAGGAGAGGGACTATAAATTGAGCAAGGTGACTACAACTGATACAAAGCTTTGACCCCATTTAGAAGTGGGACAAAGGAGGTTGACCATGATAATGATGATGACAAACTGGTGTAGGCTCCTTATCTTTGTTTTCAAATGGGCATAAAGAGCTTAAGCTTACTTGTGCTACTGAAAACAAGTCTTTACAAATCCAATACAGAGTCAATGAAATTAAACATCCATATCATCTATTAATGCATATTCCCAGAACATTTCAAATGAACAATGCAGTCATGTGGTTACAGCATGATTTTAAAGATTTGATGACTATCAGAATATAGCACAGAGCTGTATTGTACCATATTTGACCAAGTAAAATGGGTCATGGTGGACATTGTGATTTTTTTAATCCTAACCAATTCCTGTTTATACTTTTTAAAATCAAGGATGTTCAAAACACTGACAGAAATTAGATGGAAGTATAAATAGCCCACTGGGAAGCATGTAGCTTGGTGTTCTAACTTTACCTGTTCCTTGCAAGTTCCAAAAGATTGTGCAGAAATTGCTTAAAGTGTAGTACCTTTCCTTAGACTAGCAGTTATAGCACGCTTCCATGTAAAATGGGGCAATAAAAGCAATATGACTTTTTTAAATACAATAACTGTAACATTTATATGCATTTCAAAAGCATAGCATCAGACCTACCCAGACATAATAATGTATCTTTCTTACTGCTGCAAAGATAAAACATATGCATTTTTTTCAAAAGTTTAGTGAAAGAAGTACCCTAGCACATTTCATTCATTTACTCTTTAACTGATTACCCACTTAATTCCATGTAGGGTTGCTGGGCAAGCTAGAGCCTATCCCAGTAATCATTCAGCACAAGGCATAGAAACTCACCCTAAATGGTGAATTAATCCATGGGAAGATGTGCACACACGGGCCAAGGTACACACACACAAGGGCACTTTAGAAGACTGATAATTCACCTCCTGCAAGTATTTGGGATATGGAGAAATGAAGTATTTAGTGAAAATGCAAAAGAAAACAAGAAGGATGTGTTGACTCCACACAAAAGATACCCCATCTGAGAATTAAACTGAAGAACCAAGCTCTATGAGGTAGCAGTGTTAACTACACACTGTCCTAATGTACTGTCCAGTCCTGGCACATGATGTTCCCAAATTATAAATCTCTACAACACTCTATCAGGTTTATACATAAAGACATCTAGCCCACGTTTCCCTGCGACAGCTTGCACCACACTCCATCAACTTTACATAAACTACACAATAAATGCAGAAGTTACTGAAGTACTAATGTTTGGCCTCATTGAGGAACTGCCTGCTTATCTTCAATCAGCACTGTACTGGGACAGAGCTAATATGTGTATTCACACACACACACACACACACACAGTGACACACACACACACACACACACACACACACACACACACACACAGTGACACACACACACACACACATGGACTCACTCACTTACTCATGTATGCACAAATTGGAGCCTGTGGAAAGTCTATGGACCATAACTACAGTCCTCATAACAACAACATTTTAAGCAGAAACTGTATATTAACTCCCAAACTGCAGTATCTCTGAGTATTCTCCCTATAAGGTAAAGCAGTTTCAGAGTTAGTATTTCAAGTGGTGCCTGAGGGCTCTACCCCCCTGCAAAAATAAAGTGTAACCATGAATTTCTAAATTTGCTTTTTTTTTTAAAACTCTCCACTTAATTTTTGATGTGTCAGGACTTGCAGTACTGGGTCTCACACTTGCAATATGGAGCATACAACAACATATCGGTGAACTGATACTAAACTGCATATTATTTTTTGATTCTCTGCTGACATCACACTTATCAGATCCCCCATCTAATGCTGTAGTCATTCCACCATCTAAGTTGTCCAGTACTTGTATGAAGTAACCCTTGTCAGGTGAAACTCCCTACTGTTAAAAGGCAGTATAGTGTTATCAGTGGCACAAGAACTTTATGTGGTTGATCCTAACAGAGATCAAATAGGAGTTTTTTTGTTTTTTTTTGTTTTTTTGGTGTCCTCGTTCCCTCCATGGTATGGATCTAAGCCTTCTAAGGATGTAATGGTGCCCCTCTACTTTTCCCTCATCAGACCCATTATTGAGTACAATGCACCAACTGGAATGTACCTGGCTAGACATCTCCAGCAGCTGGAGAGACCACAAAGGTACCTAACCAAGAGGATTACTGGCCTCAAACAGTTGCCCTATGCAGCACGATTGAAAAAGCTAAGACTGTTCTCTGTTGCATACAGCTTTCTCAGAGGCGATCTCTGTCTAACGTACAGAGCCATGTCCAACCCAGAATTGTTGAACATGCTCCATCTTAGCAAAACCAAATCTACTCGAGCTACATGCTCTAGGGATATAAACATCAACACTACAATGAATAGAACATGCTGGAGGGATAGATTCCCTTCGCAGAGACTTCCCTTAATATGGAACAGGGTCCCGATCTACATAAGACAGAGCCCCTCACTATCACTCTTCAAGAGGAACCTTAACGAGTGGATGGATAACAGAAAGTTCACACCGGGGATCACTCCAACAGCACTACTAGATAGGGGCCAAGGGTACTAGCAGCTAGTACAAGGGTCTAGGGAACTACTAAAGGGGCAGTGAATACTGCACAACGTGGCTGGGCTAATATATGCCCATATATATAGCCCAGTACCAACCTATGAACCTAAGTAGGAAAGCCTATGATTCCTACAAGCATTTGTTCATGCTCACATATTAAAAGAGCTGCCAAATTTATCCTTTCTATCCACTGTTAAGAAGTAGTCTGTGGAGCACCAAATTCTATCCCCAGTCTATGAATACAGAATGCTCTCCCAAAGAAGCTCAGTCCTGTGCATGCTGGCTAACATGTTATACCAGCTTTTAAACACAATCCTGTTAAATGTGAACCAAATATGTATGTTTGTTGTCTGTAAAAGACTTCTACAAAAATACTGATGGCTTTTAAGCAGCTAAACCTTGAAGCACAATATAATGCAAAAAACACAGTTATGTCTGAGCCATAATATTAGGTATTTCAAGGTATCAGGGGTGGCTCGTGCTATTGGACTGCCGGACTGCAGCCCTCTCAACTTAAAATAAAGAAATAAAAAGAAAAAAAATTAAAAATATTGCGGACTTTCACGCATGCGCACTAGTCCATACTGCTGCTGAGACAGTCTGGAGCATGCACAGATTATCTCAGCAGCAGTCCTGACTGGGAAACATGAAGAATGGAGCTCCCAGAAGTCTATATAGTTTTAAACTGCATAGACTGTCCTGAAACTCGCTGGGTGCAACATCAGCAGTCTGGAATTTGCTGCAGTCTCATCGGGCATTGATCTCGCGGTGGATTGGAGTTTGCTGCAGTCTCTCGACGGGGATTTGCACAGGAAAAATCTACTAGGGATTTATGCTACAGGTGTGTGTGTGTGTGTGTGTGTGTGTGTGTGTGTGTGTGTGTGTCTGTGAAAATGCCCCAGGTGCAATATACTGGTGATTAGACTCATGGTGGTGTGGTAGGCAATACCTCAGGCTTGAACCCTGTACCTTGTATGCAGGTGTTAAAGAGGTGAATTCCCTACCCACCACCATTTGTAAATAAAATTGCATATTTTTGCCTCATATTTGATCTGATCTGTTCCTCATAATATCTGTGGTTTGTAAATGTTGCAATGCTTGATATTTGATGGTGCAGTGGTAGCATTGTTGCCTCACAGCTGCAGGTTCTCAAGTTTGATTCTTGGCTGGGGTGCCATCTTTGTGGGGTCTGTATCTTCTCCCTGTGTTTGTGTGGGTTTGCTTTTGTGTCCTCCCATGTTACAAAGACATGTCTGCATTATTTCTTCCTGGGCCTCTGCTGAAAATTGTTTTTTTGTTCCAAGTCAGACTGTCCTGATTAACAAATGTTAAATAAAATTGACAGGCATTTGAATTTCAGACTTCAGGTTTCTGAATGTTTAATTCCTTACATATTTGATGGTGCAGTGGCAGTATTGTTGCTTCACAGCTATAGGTTTTCTGGTTTGATTCTTGGCTGGGGTGCCTTCTGTGTGGAGTCTGCATCTTATCCCTGTGTTTGTGTGGATTTACTCTGGTCTCCTGCCATTTTACAAAGACGTGTCTACAGTATTTCTCACTGGGACTCTGCTGAAAATTGTTTTTGTTCCATCAGAAGTAAAATTGACAGGCATTTGAATTTCAGACTTCATATTCTTCAGAAAATGCATAGTAAAACAACTTTTTATTCTAGCAATAAATATATAGTAGCACAACCTTTTATTATAGCAATTTTCTAAGTTTATAAGATGACTATTTGAAATTTGTCCTTATTTTTGGGACTGTATTACCCTGTTATTGGCTTTGTCCAGGTTTTTTGTGCTAAGGGGGACAGCTATGGCAAGAACTGAATTCACTGAATATGTTTGAGGGCTGTATTCCCTCATTACCGGGTTTGTCCAGGTGTTTTGTGCTAAGAGGTTGACAGCTATGGTGAGAACTGAATTCATTAAATGATAGCCATTTAAGTTTCAGTCTTCCTCTCTTTCACAAAGCAGCTGATTTGGCATAGTGGTATGTTGCTCTTGACTGTTTTGCACAGGGACCGTGGCAGTAAAATGTACGGTGGTAACACAGCATTTTTCTTTCACAAAGCAGGTGATTTGGCATAGTGGCATGTTGTTCTGACTCCTTTGCACAGGGACCTTGGCAGTAAAATGTATGGTGGTAACACAGCATTTTATTCTAGCAGCTTTCCAAGATTATACAAGCAATGTTTAATGTGTCCCTGGTTTTTGCCCTTTTGACCCACCCCAATAAATTTGGCTTTTTCCAGACTTCTTGTGCTGCGAAGTTGAGATGTAGTTGAGTATTGAGTAGATTTTACAAGGAGCTGAGAGCTGCAGGGGAAGAGAAGTTTAGTGCTGATTATGCTAAGTCAGCTCACATTGCTAATAGCACAACAGGTTGTGTACTTGCCTTTGATGCAGAAGGTTGTTGGTTCTACTCCCATAAGGGGTGAATGCTGCCGTACTGAAAGTTAAGATACTAACTATAAGCCTGTTATCAGTTTGCCATCCATTTCCTATTGCAATATTACTAGCTTATTTTTAATGTAATTTAGACAATTTATTCCTCAGGGGCATCAGACACTTTATTTTTCGATGAAACCATGAAATATAAAGGTGATTGCTAGCAGCAGCCTGTTCATTACAGATTTAACATGGAATTATTTAGATGACTTTTTTACTACTTCAGAGACTGTGCATATTTACTGATAATGGTGGGCTGTAGAATTGTGCATATTTACTGATAATAGTGGACTGTAGAAGTTTGAGTAGACTTTTATGATGGAAATGTTTTGAATTGGGCAGTTTTGTCATTGGTGCATGCATTTTGTTTCATTGTTTACTGGCAAAATGTTCAAAGCAATAGGAAGGTGTATCAAAGAGCACATGTATGTTTCATATGCAAGGGGGCTATGATGTGAAAACAGCCCAGAATTAATCTTTATCTGCCACGGGTAAAATGTATTTTCTTTGAATGTGGGTTTCAATGTTGTTTCAATGGCAGAGAAGTTTTAATGCCAAGTTTGTTTAGCAGATGTCTTAGTGTTTGTGCTGTAAAATGCAAAATAAAACTTTCAAATGAAGTTCAAATCATCATAGAAGTAAATCAGTATGCACGTTAGTGTTTATGGTAAATGGAGTGAAATAGCCAAGTAATGGATCATTGGAATGGCTGCAGGGGGAGGCTCCATTCGACCATGGTTTTGTGAGGGGGAAGGGCGGCAAACTTAGGCAGCCCCAGCTGAACCATACCTCCCAACTGTCCAGATTTTCAAAGAATTAATAGATTTTTTGCTTCTTATTTTTCATAGGTTCATAGGTTGGTACTAGGCTATCAGCCCTAGGGCCTATACAAGCCTAGCCATAACAATTCCCTGGCTATTTCTTCCCACATTATTTACTTTCCTGGACCCCTGTCTAGCAGGCCGACTGACGTGATCCCTGGGGTGAATTTCCTTTCTCCCATCCAATCGTCAAGGTTCCTCTTGAAGAGGTCCAAAGAGGCACTCTGCTTGACATGTATGGGCAATCTATTCCAGACTCTGGGGAGTCTCTGGGTCAGGAACCTATCCCTCCAGCATGTTTTGTTTATTGTGATGACAAGGTTTAGTTCCCTGGAGCGTGTAGCTCTGAGGGATTGGGATTTCTTTAAGTGTAGCATGTCCAACAGCTCTGGGTTTGACATGGCCTTGTATGTTAAGCAGAGATCGCCTCTGAGTAGATATGCGACAGAGTATAGCTGGAGTTTTTCAGCGTGGGGCATCTGCTTTAGGCCTGTGATTCTTTTAGTGAGGTATTTCTGAGGCCTTTCCAGTTGTTGCAGATGTCTTGAGAGGTACATACCAAATGGGGCATTGTATTCTATAATGGGTCTAATGAGGGATGAGTACAGTGGGACAATGACCTCCTTTTTTCTGGATGAAAAGCCCTTCGTGATGAGGTGTGCCACATAGAAGGATTTCCTGACTATTGTGGCGATGTGGTTATCGAAGGTGAGACCACTGTCCACCTGTGTCCCTAAGTCTCTTATCACACTTTCTGTGTTTAGTGTACTGCCACCTATATGGTAATTCATGGATACATGTTTTTTCCCAAAGGGGATAACAATACATTTCTTGGCATGGAGCTTGAGCCCATGGCTCTGGCACCAAGCATCTGTTTCTGTAAGGCCCTTTTGTAGAGTATCCACATCATTTGGGGATTCAATAATGGCTCCCAGTTTGCAGTCATCTGCAAACTTTGTTAGCCAGAGTCCCCTAGTGTTGGCCTGTACTTCAGAGAAGTAGATGCCAAACAAGAGCGGCCCCAGGACTGAACCCGGAGGTACTCCACTTGTCACTTGTCTGGAGTTGGATTTGGAGTCGGCTACTTTTACAGTGTGGGTTCTATCAGTAAGCCATTTAGCAACCCATTGGGTGACATAGGGATTAATGCCCAACTTAGTAAGTTTATCTATGATTCCAGAGTGGGGGATGGTATCAAAGGCCTTGGCAAGGTCTAGATAGGCTGTGTGGACCACCTTACCCTTGTCCATGGCTCTGGAGACTGATTCAAAGAAGTCAATCAGGTTCAGGAGACAAGATCGGCCCTTCACAAACTCAAACTGGGTGGGGTCCAGTGTTTGAAGATTCCCAATGTCTTTGTTTATAAGTTCCATGATAATACGCTCCATGACCTTGCAGATAAGGCTTGTCAGACTGATGGGATGGTAGTTTCCGGGATCCAAGATGTATCCCCCCTTGTGGATTGGGATAACTGTAGCTCTGCGCCACTCAGTGGGCACGAAACCTGAGGTGAGTCTATGATTAAACATGACACTTAGGTGAGGTGCCAGTTCATATTGTAGTTCATGTAGTACACAGCCTGGGATGTCATCTGGTCCCATAGATGCTGTATTCTTGGCTTTAGAGAGTGCGTTTTGTACCTGTGTGGCCATTATTACTGGAATTTGGCAATCTTCTGGTATTGAGATGGGCCATTTAGGGGATGAGAGGGGGGTGAAGTTGGCACTGAATCGATCTGCCAGGATATTGGCAATATCCTTCAGATCAGTATATTTAATGCCATTCTGTTTTAGCTCAGAGCAGATCTGAGCATTGCCATTTAGATTCTTGACATAGTTATAGAATGCTTTGTGGTTGTCTTTGGAATATTTGGCAATTTTATTTTCGTAACTAGCTTTGGAGGATTTTATGAGGCATCTCAGTTTCTTACTGAGGCTAGTAAGGGAGTTTTTTTTCATCCTGGGATTTTTTGGTTTGTTCCTCATAAAATTTGTGTTTTTCTGGTAAATCATTTAGGAATTAAGTCACTAAATAATGACACACTGAGTTTCAGACTTCATAACCTTCAGAAAAATGCATGCTAAAGTAAGACCTGTTCTATCAACTGTCTCAGTTTATACAAGAGCAATTTTTAGTACTGTTTATATGTTCCCCCAATGTATTTGGCCTTGTCCAGATTTATTGCATTAACAGGTTGAGAGGTACATGCAAATAAATTGCTTTATAGAATTAGGCATAGCCAAACCTCTCAACTGTCCCTGATTTTGGCTCAAAATGTTGCTCTTCCCCTAATGATCCCTCCGCAAAATAGTAATTTTGGAAGAAAACATGGACGGTTTATAATTAAGTAATAACTGTAATAATGAGATTACTTTTATTTCAGATATGCATGTAGATTATTTTATTTTGTCAGCTGCTCAAGTTAGCAGTACTAATATTAAAGTATCCCTTCTTTGACAGGTTCCCAGCTGTATTGTGTTGCTATTTTATATTTTTACATCACATTTTTGGTCCATTTTTCATAAAATTGTGTTTTTTTGGCAAATTAGTGACAAATCATTAAAGACTGAAGTTAGAAAATAATGACAGACATTTGAGTTTCAGATTTCATACCATTCAGAAAATTCATACTAATGCAAGACCTCTATTATCTTTCTAAGTGTATAAGAGCAATATTTTAAAAATTGTCCTTATTTTTGGGCCTTTGTCCCATTTCTTTGTATGGCTTTGTCCAGATTTCTTGCTCTGAGGTTGAGAGGTATGACAAATGTGTCAGGGCCATCACAAGTCAGCCAGAGACATTTCAAACTGTGACATACTTGTTGCACCCCACTCCCCCATGTAGTGACTCTGAATGTGTCGAAGCAAGGCAAGGAGTAGTTATGCAGTGTAAATGTGCAGAGTATCCCCCCATCCAAGGTAGACACAAGTACTAGAGTGGCTTTTCATCTGTCCTTGATTTTTACAGAATGGTCTGGTTTCTGTCATATTTTTTGTACTGTTGATTTATGCTTATTACTCAAAGTGCCTGTTACTCTGTGTTTAAGTAGCAATACTTTAATGAACATTAGGTAAGCTTGGCTGAGATTGCAAGATACAAGTAAGCTTTAATAAGCATACTGTTAAAGAATTGCCAACATTGAAAGCCTTTCTGTTGCCATGTAGAGAATACTTAACTAGATAATGTATAAGCCTTGGGTATTGAAATGAATATGCCAGTATTTGTAATGAAGGACAGGATTACATTATTTTAAGAGTCTCATTACACTTGGAGACTTCCAGTCATCTCTGCAGGCTTTACCCGTAAACAGAAGGCCAATTGTGTGGTCCATAACCTGCACAGTAATCCTTTTAGTGTGGTCCATAACCTGTACAGTAATCCTTTTAAGCAATGTATCTTGAGCTTATTTCTTGTTTGCTTTTCATTTTTTACTTTGATCATGTTTTCCCCATGAAACAAGTAGATGTCAGGCAGCAGGTCTTTTTTTGGATAAGGAACAATTTTACAAGTGGGGGCATCAGAGATTTCTACTTTCAGCATGTTACTTGGTACTTTAATAAAGCTGAATATAAATTATAATTAGAACTGCAGTGCAAGAAGTGGTTTGAGTTGAGTGCTGCTTGTTTTTATTATACTTGATTCTGACTGGCATTCCATTAATGTATTTAAAAAAAAGTAATTTATTTTTTCATGCCTCACAACCTTTTTTGTTTCCATCTAGATAGTAAGCTGTCATGCAGCCAATGCATTGAAATATTTTTATTCTTCTACACTTCATTTTGTCTTGATTGGACTCTCATAATGACGGTTTGGCACCCAGGGCAGTATATTTAGTTTTTGTGGTTTTGAGCATAACCCCTCCCCTTTCTAGTTGGCCGCACCCCTTCCCATTGACCCCACCCATTCAGCTGTCTCCTGCAGCCACCCTTTGATTTGAAGTCACCAGCTGCCACTGGGTATGATCACTCATCAGGGTCTTTAATTCTGGACTAGCAGTCACAGCTGCTAAGACCAACTTCCCATATTTTCTTCAGCAGGTATCCTATCAGGATCACCATGTGCTGGCATAAAATATACAAACTAATTTGTTCATAGAACCACTAATACTTTTCCACGCTCAGATTACTGTTCAGAGTTTCTAGTAGTCATGTAGTTTTAGAACTGGGCAAGTAAATGGATTTAAACCTTCTTTGTCTGTTCATCATGAAAATCCCCTCTACTTTTGAATATAATGAGCAACAAATCTCATAGCTTTATTGAGGATATTAAGGATTTCAAAAAAATGTTTGGAACTGTCAGAAATTAAAATCCTACACCCAAAGATGAAAACATTTCAAATTGATGTGAATAACTCTGCCTTCACTTGTGATAACAGTGTCTTGTGCAGGCTAAGCTGATGAATTGATAAGAACTAATCTGGGGCAGTGAAAACCAGGGTTGTCTGAGTCATGCTTGTGCCCAAAGAATCAGTTTTGCTTTGTCTAACTTGAATTTCAGGGGTAACTTCTGGATTAAGGGCATTAAATAAAAGGCACACATCATTTTTAAGTCCAAGGAGAGTAGATGTCTCATTTCCAAACTATTGAGTAATGGGCAAGGCAGCAGAACCACTTAATCTGACAATGGAAATGAGTAGTAAAGAGGTCCAATTTGGAGTATGCCTCAGGGAGGTGCAATCTCCTTAAATCACCGGGCTGTTCACATGCTATTTATGTATGAGGTGCATATGCCTGTTTTGAGAGTGTATGACAGAATGTTTTCCTCAGGTACACAACAAATGCTGGAGGTGTGATGAGAAAGAAAGATAACTGTGAGCATGTTTTCAGAGAATTCTCTAATGGAAGATGAACTGCTATCATAAGCAAGTTCTTCAGTTGTCCATTGTCATATTAGTATGTCTATATGTGCAGGTGATAAAATGTAATGCCTCCTTTTTTGCTGATATACAACGCTAATACTGTACTGTTGATGTCTGTGTGGAATGGAAGACGACATGGGATAACATTAGTCTGGAAGGCCTATTTTAAACTCTCCTCAATTCCTTTATGTTGATGTGAAGTTACTTTTATTGGGCAGCCAGCAATTCTGTATTTTATCTTCTTTGAAGTAGGCTATTCATGCATATTCCAGGATCTGAATTCAGGTAATGGAGAGGGGTCAAAGGTTGGAGGAACAATTCTTATTGTCAAATTCTGAGGGTCTACCCATCAGATAAACTCTTTTATAGATCAGCAGTTGGAGCCTCCACAACATTTGTATCTTGATGGCAGATGTTTTAGTAGATAATGTGGATTCTTCACAATTAATCTTGAATGAGGAACCATTAGGGTACAGGAAGACAAGTGGTTAAATACTTCTGAGATAGTAACATTCAGTGATTGTGATTAGATGTCATTTCATACCTAAAACAATTATTTTGTTCTTGCATTGGGGAAAAAAAGACCTCCATTTGCATTGTCTTGGAGGGAGTTCCTAAATGTTGTAGTCTGTTGTGGAAAGGGTCTTGTTTGTTGTAGCTTAGGATTAAAGTATAGCAAACTTATTAGAATTACCACTCTAAACTCAGTATCTGAAACAGATGCTCTATGATTAAAATCTTAAAGTGCAACCTATTCCTTCTTTGAGTTCCCTTTAAACATTTACCAATATAAGGTAAGATATTTATCCTGTTTCTGGAATTAAATATTTTGTAGAAATGCAAACAAAAAGAAAAACCAACGACTAAACCTTAAAAACACAATCTACCAGGCGGAAACAAAACTGGTAAAACGGCACGGACTGTTTATTGATGTAAGTGCTTTCGGCTGCAGTAATGCACAGCCTTCATCAGACAAAATACAAAATCCATGACAACCTACAACACTTAAATATACTAATTCATCTTAAAACTCATGACCTAATTACCCTATCAAAAAACAAGGTTAATTAGACCTATTACATTACTAACCCTAATAATTCACCCTCACAAGCTAATTACTTATCTACATAGAGCTTTAGAGAATGCATATAATAGAAGCAACATCATGTAGATAAGTAATTAGCTTGTGAGGGTGAATTATTAGGGTTAGTAATGTATTAGTTTATGTTTCATACTAAATTATGTATTTAAACTTTTTTTATAAATGGATGCAGTATGTGCAAACCAAGTTAAATCTGAATTGTTAATGTATGTGTGTTTTCCTTTACTTGATTATGATTTATTTCTATTTTTTGCGACAAGTCTTTTTTGCAGTTTATTGGAGGTGAACACCTTTTATAAATGCCATTTATTAATGTAATTAATAATTGCTGTTTATAATTGCTCCTTTTAAAAAAAAACACATTTAATATTAATGTTAAGGTTTAATAGGTCTAATTAACCTTGTTTAAATATAGTTTAAATATAGTTTAAATATCCATTAATGGCACCAAAAAAAACTAATCAGCTCCTTAAAGCTGGCATGCCCTAAATAGTGTACACTACTGAAATCTAATACAAAAATAGCTCACCTAAAATACTAACTACAATATAAAACAAAGCATAAGCTATACAATATATTAACCATATCTAAATGTTGCTAAAAAATAGTATATGCTCATATGCCCACTGGGAATTAATCCTAGGGGAGGCAGTATTAAAAATGTATTAGCATACAAAGAGGTAAGGTGGCAGTTGTTGACTGATGCAGTGACTCCACCAGATTTAAATGAACATATTCCTGTCAAACCCTTATTAGAAATAGGGCTTTGACAGTGTACATGATACTAATTTATTTTATGAGCATATACTATTTTTTAGACTGCAGATTAGAGATTGCCTGATGCTACCAGAGATTAATATCAGAATAGAGGCAAAGAGAAAGGGATAAGGGAGTCCTAAATAAAAGACCAGTTCTGGTAGAGTTTTCAATTGAGTCTAGAAGAGACGCTGTGTTACAAAAGTGATAATTAGTAGGGCATATGCAATATTGCATAATAAATATAAGAATGAATTACAGGAGGTTAGAGAAGATTGGAAAGACAGACCAGAATGTTAATTTGCAAAGTAACAATGGGAGGACATCTGTATGGCTCCCAAGCATGCAAAAAAAGTCCAGAAGGTTTAGAAATCTTTAATGTAAGTGTTTGGGTAGGTATGTTTATACAACAAGCAGACTTCAGAGAATATTTTCCCCTCAGGTACACAACAAATGTTGGAGGTATGATGGGAAACAGAGATAACTGGGAGCATATTCTGGGAGTATACCAAGCTGACAGATTTTAAAAATTCCATACAGAGTATTTTGTCAGAAATATTGAGGGAACACATGATAGTAACTAAGAAATGATTCATTCGAGCTGGGGTACAGGATCTGAATTGTCCAGACATAATAATGTCTTACTAACTTTAATACTATTCATTGCCAAAAAAAGCAATTGTTAGAAAATTTAAATCAAAACCTAAACCTATTTTAACTGAAGTACTGAGTAAAAGCAGATAAAGTAACTGCAGGCAAAATCTTTAGAAAAGGGAAGGAACAAATTATGTTGAAATAAATGGAATTTGTTTGTGGAAAAAGCATGCATGGTAACATTCAGGAGGAGGAGGAGTGAAGTTTAAGAGAAGGCAGCAATTGAGTAATTTATGTCATGTTGGAGTAAATGATAATCAAGTGCCACAGTCCTGAGTAAATGATAATTCCTAAAAAGCATATATGTATACTAGAAGACAATAATGAAAATGTCACAATGGATTGTCTTCTTTTCTATTAACGCATGTGAGCCCATGTCAATGTGTAAACTGTGAATTAATATGGATGTTTACAATTATTCACAGCAGAAGAAAGGCTAGTTTCTTAAAATTTAGCTGAAAAGAGGCAAAAAGAAACACAAATAACACAAATATTGAAGAGCAAAAAAACAAAAAATACTTTACTGTAATAAGCTGATCGATCTGCTGCTTATTACAGTTAGATCCACATCCCTCCCCCCAGCTCTTCCATTGGGGGAAAAAAAAACAGCCGTTCTTTCTGCAAGCACACCAGCCAGGTGGCCAGATGCATGACATGCAACATCCCCCCACTCCGGCCGTTCAGGTCTTGTTAATATGCCCAACCCCAAACCCTTTTTTCTCACATGTTATTTTAAAAATGTCTTCTTTTAAACTGTAGCAAACTGCTTGTTATAAATGTAGCAAATCATTGCTACAGTTTATACCCTGCCTGAACAGAACCATTATAGTGCTCAGGTTTTATTTAACAAAAAAAAACAGACAAAGCTATTTTTTTTTTTACTTTTAAGCTGTAGCAAACTGCTTACTACATAGCAAGCAATTGCTACAGTTTATAGCACACACAGAGCAGTACAGTGCTCAGGTCTGACCGCAAATACAATCTCAGCTTTTAAAAGCCAGTATTTCATTAAAGAGATCCAGATCAGCTGATCATGTAACCCAAACACGTTGAGCCTGGTGTGATTGCCCATCTTGTCCGGTCCTAGCTATGCTACTGTCTACTTTGAGTGTACCTGAATGAGTCGCATGCTTTTCAAAGAAAGTAATTTCATGCACTGAATCCTATTATCTATGCATGCTCATTACATCTGAGAGGCTTTGTAAAACAGGCATCCAGTTTCAGTATTTACACTCACTTCCTGTCTTAAAATGGTAAATAATCTGATTTTCACTTCTCAGATTAGTAGAACTCAGTGTTTGATGCGGTTCTGATTTGGAACTCATCTTGTTGGATCTTCATTCGGAACTGAGCAAAGTAGATGAAGTTTCTTAAAACAACTTCACTGGTTCTCCCTCTGCATCCTGATTTGTTGTGACCAACCTGACGTGGCAGCATATCTATCAATTTCTGAAGTTTGCATTGATTACTCCTGTCACTCTGCATATCATGTCTGTGACATTTTGACTGATAAGAGTGAGCAGTAACTATGGCAAGCACTGGAATACTAACTGTGGTAGGAACTGGAATTTATGTCAAATACCAGAGTTTTGGACCATCCTTACCCTCTTCCCTTACTTCAAACCAAATAATGTCTTTCAGTTTTGTCAAAACATCTTCTGTTTCAGTTGTCAGCTCTTTAACAACTCTAATGTTGGTTGTTTATTTCTTATAACCAGTAAAGTTAAGGAAAGTGTGAAGTGTCAACCCCAGTCTTATTCCCATGAGGAGTTGTGGTGGTAACAGTCCTAATAATTGTATAAATATATTTCAGTACCCAAGTAAGGACAAAGAGCAAACTGTCTGATCTGAAGAGTCATATGTTTTCAAAATGGTTTTTACTTTCTGGATTGTGCTTTCTACTTGACCATTGAATTGAAGTCTTCTTCTTCTTTCAGCTGCTCCCATTAGGGGTCGCCACAGCAGATCAACTGTTTCCATTTCTTCCTGTCCTCTGCATCTTGCTCTGTCACACCAACCACCTGCATGTCCTCTCTCACCACATCCATAAACCTTATCTTAGGGCTCCCTCTTTTCCTGTTACCTGGCAGCTTCATCCTTAGCATCTTTTTCCCAATATACTCTGCATCCCTCCTCAGCACATGTCCAAACCAACATAATCTTGCCTCTCTAGCTTTGTCTCCAAACCTTCCAACCTGGGCTGACCCTCTAATATACATATTCCTAATCCTGTTCATTCTTGTTACACCCAGTGCAAATCTTAACATCTTCAGCTCTGCCATGTCAAGCTCTGACTCCTGCCTTTTTGTCAGTGTCACTGTCTCCAACCCATATAACATAGCTGGTCTCACTACCCTCTTGTAGACCTTCCCTTTCACTCTTACTGGTACTCGTCTGTCACAAATCACTCCTGACACTCTTCTCCACCCCCTCCATCCTGCCTGTACTCTCTTCCACACTCACCATTACTCTGAACTGCTGATCCCAAGTACTTAAACTCATCCACCTTCACCACCTCTACTCCCTGCATCCTCACCATTCCTCTATCCTCCCTCTCATTCACACACATATATTCTGTCTTAGTCCTGCTGGTCTTCATTCCTCTTCTCTATAGAGCATATCTCCACCTCTCCAGGGTCTCCTCCACCTGTTCCCTACTCTCACTACAGATCACAATGTCATCTGCAAACATCATAGTCCACGGGGACACCTGTCTGATCTCATCTGTCAACCTGTCCATCATCATTGCAAATAAGAAAGGGCTCAGAGCTGATCCTTGATCCCACCTCCACCTTAAACGCATCTGTCACCCCTCCGCAGACCTCACAGCTGTCACACTACCCTTGTACATATCCTGTACCACTCTTACATACTTCTCTCACACTCCAGACTTCCTCATACAATACCACAACTCCTCTCTAGGCACCCTGTCATATGCTTTCTCTAAATCCACAAAGACACAATGCAACTCCTTCTGACATTCTCTCTACTTCTCCATCAACACTCTAAGAGCAAACATCGCATCTGTAGTACTCTTTCCTGGCATGAAACCATACTGCTGATCACTAATCATCACCTCCCTTCTTAACCTAGCTTCCACTACTCTTTCCCATAACTTCATGCTGTGACTGATCAATTTAATCCCTCTGTAGTTACTACAGCTCTGCACATCACCCTTATTATTAAAAATCGGTACCAAAACACTTTTTCTCCATTCCTCAGGCATCCTCTCGCTTCCCAAGATTTCATTAAACAATCTAGTTAAAAACTCCACTGCCATTTCACCTAAACACCTCCATGCTTCCACAGGTATGTCATCTGGACCAACAGCCTTTCCGTTCTTCATCCTCTTCATAGCTATCCTTACTTCCTCCTTGCTAATCCACTGCACTTCATGATTCATTATCTCCACATCATCCAACCTTCTCTCACTCTCATTCTCTTCATTCATCAGCCCCTCAAAGTACTCTTTCCATCTGCTCAACACACTCTCCTCGCTTGTGAGTATGTTTCCCTCATTATCCTTTATCACCTTTACCTGCTGCACATCTTTACTAGCTCGGTCCCTCTGTCTAGCTAATCGGTACAGGTCCTTTTCTCCCTCCTTAGTGTCCAACCTTTTACACAACTCTTCATACGCCTTATCCTTATCCTTAGCCACCTCTATCTTTGCCATGCACCTCATCTCCTTATACTCTTGTCTACTTTCTTCATCTCTCTGACAATCCCACTTCTTCTTCGCCAACCTTTTTCTCTGTATACTCTCCTGTACTTCTTCATTCCACCACCAGTTCTCCTTGTCCTCCTTCCTCTTTCCAGATATCACACAAAGCACTTTTTTGCCATCTCTCTTACTAGCTCTGCTGTAGTTACCCAGCTATTCGGTAACTCTTCACTGCCACCCAGTGCCTGTCTTAACTCCTCCCTGAACATCACCTCACAATTACCCTTTTTCAATTTCCACCATTTGATCCTTGGTGCTGCCCTCACAATCATCCTCCTCTTCTTGATCACCAATGTCATCCTACAAACCACCATCCTATGCTGCCTAACTACACTTTCCCCTGCCACCACTTTACAGTCTCCAATCTCCTTCAGACTGGCCCTTCTACACAAGATATAATCCACCTGTGTGCACCTTCCTCCATTCTTGTATGTCACCCTATGTTCCTCCCTCTTGTTAAATTACGTATTCATCACAGCCATGTCCATCCTTTTCACAAAATCCACTACCATCTGACCTTCTGCATTCCTTCGCTTAACACCATACCTACCCATCACTTCCTCATCCCCTCTGTTCCCTTCACCAACATGCCCATTGAAATCTGCTCCAATCACCAGTCTCTCACCCTTGGGTACAGTCATCACCACTTCATCCAACACACTCCAAAATTTTTCTTTCTCATCCATTGCACACCCAACTTGTGGAGCATATGCACTAACATTTATCATTACACCATCAATTTCCAGCTTCATAAACATCACTCTATCCGACACTCTTTTCACCTCCAAAACATATGCAAATTCCCGCTGACGTAGCAAAGGATTAAAAGTTTTGACTTGAAACTTGTGAGCCAGTGATAGACACTCCTTGCATCATGTTATGTCTCAAGTGAACAACTTCACACACACACACACACACACACACACACACACACACACACACACACACACACACACACACACACACACACACACACACACACACACACACCAATTGTAGCCACTTGTATTACTGAGTGGTACAGATATCTGCTTGATATCAAGTTAATGAATAATTTCATAAATAATCAACATAATGGCAGGTTATACTCGGCCTGAGGGGACATCTGCAGTTTAGTATACAATCAACTTGAATTACACCTTTAACCAATGACAGCTCATGGCATGAGCTGCTGGGCTGCATCCCCTCCAACAAAACAAGTCCTCAACTATGTTTTTTTTTTAATTGTTAGGATTTTTTTAATTTATTTTCTTGCTTTTATGTCTGGTGAAACATTGTCATAGTGGATAGTGTTATCACCTCAGATTGCAAGATTCTCCACTTCAATTTTCAACTGGACTGCTTTCTGTAAGGGGTCTGCATGCCCTCCCTGTTTTTGTGTGAGTTTCCTCAAGGTACTCTGGTTTCTTCCCACATTCCAAAGACATGCAGTAGGAGGAATGGACACTCTAAATTGGCCAGAGGTGTGAGTGTGCATGCAAGTTTGTGGTTTGGAAGAATAACCATGGCATGGCTAACCATCCACAAATGTGAACCTTGGATCTAGATGATTGTCACTGTTTCAGTGACACACTGATCCCATGTGCAAAAATGAGGAAAAAGGAGTCGTGGCTGGCTGGATGGATGGAAATGCATCACAGCTCGCTGTGTTACAACCATACAGTGGACTCCATTGTAACTCCAATCTGCCCTCACAACTTCTTAGCTCAAGAAGCAAAGACCCAAAAATCAGGAACAGATTTTAAATATTTTTGTTATATACTTAGAAAGTTGAAAGAAGAAGAATAAGATTTAGATTGGTAAGCATTTTATTAAGGATATAAAGTTTAAGTGATATTTCAATAAAGGTGTTAAAAATAAAAAAAAGGATATAAAGTCTAAATATCACATGCCTGCTATTTATTGTCTGTAGTCCGGAACATTTGCCAGACTGCCACATATTCTACAAGGAACAGACCAAAATACCTCACGACTTCTTTGCTCAAGAATTCTAGACAAAGCCAATTATATTTTCTGAACAAGAAAAACTATGAAACTGCAATGACTGGCATTATTAAGTGACTGAATATTTTCAGAGGTAAAGTACAAACTTGTGTACACACACATGCACACTCACACTAACCAACAGCTCTGTAAATGGTGGCACCTCTCATTCTTGGAACCATTCTTCACTACTACACCACTCTGCACTAAGACATCATGCTGCAGCTCTGTAAATGGTGGCACCTCTCATTCTTGGAACCATTCTTCAGTCCTACACCACTCTGCACTAAGACATCATGCTGCAGCTCTGTAAATGATGGCACCTCTCATTCTTGGAACCATTCCTCAGTCTTACACCACTCTGCACTAAGACATCATGCTGCAGCTCTGTAAATGGTGGCACCTCTCATTCTTGGAACCATTCTTCAGTCCTACACCACTCTGCACTAAGACATCATGCTGCAGCTCTGTAAATGGTGGCACCTCTCATTCTTGGAACCATTCTTCAGTCCTACACCACTCTACACTAAGACATCATGCTGCAGCTCTGTAAATGGTGGCACCTCTCATTCTTGGAACCATTCTTCAGTCCTACACCACTCTACACTAAGACATCATGCGGCAGCTCTGTAAATGGTGGCACCTCTCATTCTTGGAACCATTCTTCAGTCCTACACCACTCTGCACTAAGACATCATGCTGCAGCTCTGTAAATGGTGGCACCTCTCATTCTTGGAACCATTCTTCAGTCCTACACCACTCTGCACTAAGACATCATGCTGCAGCTCTGTAAATGGTGGCACCTCTCATTCTTGGAACCATTCTTCACTCCTACACCACTCATCTACTATAAGCCTCAGAGCTATTTTCAGTAATACCCTTATCTACTGCCAGCCATAAAAAGTTATATTTCCTTTTTAAATTTCCAAGTAGGAACAGTGATTATGAAGTTTGGAGTTGATTTATTGCAGACACTATCTGTTGAAGACAAATTAAGTCTATACACAGAGAGCAACATGCCACCTGGTGCAAACATATACATCTAAAACAAGCAATCTAAGTCTATACACAAAGAACAACATGCCATCTAGTGCAAACCAGAGTCAATTTGCACAACTACTAACCATTTAAAGTAGAAAAGGAATTAGGGGGAATAGATGGCATGAAAAAGTTAATGCTCCAAATGTCTGTATCTGTACAGTGTAGTGTTCTGTACTGCTGCATAGTGGTTATACAGCAGCCTTGTTGTTCTGTGATGTACTACTGCACTGTGGTTATACAGCAGCTTTGTTGTTCTGTGATGTACTGCTGCACGGTGGTTATACAGCAGCTTTGTTGTTCTGTGCTGCCCTACGGCAAGGTGGTTATGCAGCACCTTTGTTGTTCTGTGATGTACTGCTGCACTGTGGTTATACGGCAGCTTTGTTGTTCTGTGATGTACTGCTGCATGGTGGTTATACAGCAGCTTTGTTGTTCTGTGATGTACTGCTGCATGGTGGTTATACAGCAGCTTTGTTGTTCTGTGATGTACTGCTGCATGGGGGTTATACAGCAGCTTTGTTGTTCTGTGCTATTCTGCTGCACGGTGGTTATACAGCAGCTTTGCTGTTCTGTGATGTACTGCTGCACTGTGGTTATACAGCAGCTTTGTTGTTCTGTGATGTACTTATGCACGGTGGTTATACAGCAGCTTTGTTGTTCTGTGCTGCCCTACGGCAAGGTGGTTATGCAGCAGCTTTGTTGTTCTGTGCTGTCCTGCTGCATAGTGGTTATACAGCAACTCTGTTGTTCTCTGCTGTACTGCTGCATGGTGGTTATACAGCAGTTTTGCTGTTCTGTGCTGTCCTGCTGCATGGTGGTTATACAACAGCTTTGTTGTTCTGTGCCATACTGCTGCACGATGGTTATACAGCAGCTTTGTTTTTCTGTGCTGTACTGCTGCATGGTGGTTATACACCAGCTTTGTTGTTCTGTGCTGTACTGCTACACAGTGGTTATACAGCAGCTTTATTGTTCTGTGCCATACTGCTGCATGGTGGTTATACAGCAGCTTTGTTGTTTTGTGTCATACTGCTGCAAGGTGGTTATACAGCAGCTTTGTTGTTTTGTGTCATACTGCTGCACGGTGATTATACAGCAGCTTTGCTGTTCTGTGCTGTTCTGCTGCATGGTGGTTATACAACAGCTTTGTTGTTCTGTGCCATACTGCTGCACGATGGTTATACAGCAGCTTTGTTTTTCTGTGCTGTACTGCTGCATGGTGGTTATACACCAGCTTTGTTGTTCTGTGCTGTACTGCTACACAGTGGTTATACAGCAGCTTTATTGTTCTGTGCCATACTGCTGCATGGTGGTTATACAGCAGCTTTGTTGTTTTGTGTCATACTGCTGCAAGGTGGTTATACAGCAGCTTTGTTGTTTTGTGTCATACTGCTGCACGGTGATTATACAGCAGCTTTGCTGTTCTGTGCTGTTCTGCAGCACAGTGGTTATACAGCAACTCTGTGTGGTGGTTATACAGCAGCTTTGTTGCTCTGTGCTGTCCTACTGCACACTGGTTATACAGTAGCTTTGTTGTTCTGTGCCATACTGCTGCACAGTGGCTATACATCTGTCTCACTGCAAACATCAGTTTGGTTGTGCTGCATCCTAATCTGAATCAGAGCTGCTCATCTCCCATCTTACTTCCTATCACTCTGCATATTCATTTACTGCCCACAGTTGTGAATGTGCCCTTTGCTCTTGTACACAGGTACTAAAATGCTTATTCTCCACTAATCTGGAATATACCTTTCTCTCCATAATGTTGCAAGTACCCTCAAGAGCCATTTCTCCCTTAACTAACCCAACATCTTGATCATATCTGCTAGGACTCATCTGAGTCTGTTATTTTCCCTAACTTCATTTTCCTTAGTGCTGTCCTTACTTCTTCTAAGGTGGGCTCTTCATCTGGAAACTGCTGGAAGTACTCCTCCCATCTACCTTTGATGTCCTGTGGACTGTTGATCAGATTGTTTCTTTATCTTTGTCTTACAACTTGATAGAGTTTCTTTGAGTCATCTACTGAGTCACTTCCCTGAAGCTGGTAAAGTGCCTATGATGCCTTGTTCTTTGCTATTGTGACTACTTTCAGCCTATTTGTTGGTCAGCCAATATTTCTTCTTATCCTAGTTAGCTTTTCCGTCTCCCACTTCTTTGCACTTCTTTCTTTTGACAATTTCTAGGACTTCTCCATTCCACTACCAGCTTTCCTTATGTACCTTATTTCCATACCTGGCTCGGCCACATAACTGTTCTATTGTCTTCACACATGTTGTTGTGAGATGCTGCCATTCTTCTTTAACTCCACCTATTTCCCCTTTATTCTGAGGTGATAAGAGTCCTGACTGTTTCCCTGTACCCTTCTGATTTCACTTCAGTCAACTTCAAGGTATTAAGCCTGTTTTCTGTTGATCTTAGAGTCTTCTCTGGCCATTGCAGCTTATTGTGGCAACCAGTGGCTTATGCTATGTACCAGCTATTTCACTGTGGATGACTTTGCAATCTCTGATTCTACCCCAGTGCTCTTTCCTTACTAGGAGGAAGTCGGCCTGTGTTGCATGTTGGACACTCTTGTATGTGATCTTATTACTCTCCCTCTCTCTTGCTGAACCATATGTTGGCCACGATCAAACCATTTGCAGGACAAAAGTCTAGGACAGCTTCTCCTTCTTTATTCCTGGTGCTTTACTCATGTGGATACAGGCAATCTTCATATCCTGTTCTGTCTGGCCTGACAAGAGCATTCAGGTCCCCCATTATCAACACCAACTCATGTTGTCCTGATTTATTTAGTAGGCCCCGCAAATACTGCCTGAATGCTCTCTTTTCCTCATCATCACAACCCTGGTGCAGAGGAAAGGTTGAGATTATGAATAATGCCCTATCTTTACACTGAAATCTGACTGCCATGAGTCTATAATTCATCCCTGGTTTGGCACCTAGGTCTCAAATGGACACAGGCAACCTGTAAATGGTTCATCTTCCAGGCCCTAGCTTGTAAATGTATCATCTCCCAAGCCCCTGCTTACATTTGTCAAGAGTACCAGAACTTGTCAGAGATTTGAGATGAATTGCTAGGCTTAAAAAGGCCCTTGTGGTTGTTAGCCTAGTAAACACCTATGAACGTATTATTAATTCTGATGACATCCCTCAAAAGACTCTTTCTTCACCACAATTCAACACCAATTCTAGTCTGTCCTCCCCTTAGTAACAGACTCTAGATCCCAAGCCATGTGGCTTTGCTGCACTGCCCTTCCACCTTTGTCAACTGGATACACAGATGTCCTCCTAACTATCATGTCCTGCATTTCCAAGCTTCGTTTTGCTTGAAAACCTATATTCAGTGTAGCAATCTTTGGTTCATGACAGATTAACCAAACTAAGAGTGGCCACAGAAGTAGCATTTTCCCCCACAATCCTCAGAGCTAATTAGACTGCCCAAAGCTTCATCTGACTGACGTGGAGACATACCTCCACAGGGGAAATGTCCTTTGAACTGTCTTCTTCTTCTTATTTCGGCTTTTCCCGGTTAGGGGTCACCACAGCGGATCACCTGTCTGCTCATGATTGGCAGTAGAGTTTTACGGTGTTGAGTTGCCAGCTCGGCGCCCACAGAAGGCACACACACATGCACACACTCACATCTAGGGTCAGTTTGGAGTGTCCAAACCACCTACAGCATGTCTTTGGGATGTGGGAGGAAACCGGAGCACCTGGAGGAAACCCACGCAACCACAGGGAGGACATGCAGACTCCACACAGAAGGCACCCCAGCCAAGGATCGAACTGGAGAACCTCTTGCTGTGAGGTGGCAACGCTAACTGCTGCACCACCATGGCCACCCAAATGTCCTTTGAACTGTATGGCAGCCAATATAAGTTCTCCACCTCACTAGCTAAGTATCAAGTAAAAACAGTTGTAGGTACATATGAAGGAAAGGGTGACACAAGAGGAGTACATAGGGTTCAGACACCAACAAAAGATCTATAACTGAGTGGTGATGCTGCAGCCTCTGACCACTCACAGTCTTCTGCAATATGAACATCAACAGGTAAGCAAACAGCAGCTTGAAAATCATGTTTGCCTTATAACCCAGAGTCTGCAACCAGTGTAACTATTGAACTGTATTAGTGTTAGTATCCCTGTACAAAATGTCATGATTTATGTAAATAATATTCATGGAGTAGTTATTATCTGTAAATGTTGGTTATAATGTAACCTGATTTTAAACATTAGTTTGAAAATATAAATCAGAATACTATCTGTTTATAAATGTTGCTCTGAAAAGTTATTGCTGTCTCATTTGCTAGATTGTGGCTGAATATTATCTTTGGACCAGCTCACATAATTGTTTAACAAAGTCCAATAACTAAAGAAACACAGAAATAAGTAAAGATTACAAACCTGGATCCTGCTCTCCATCTTCAGCCAGGACACAAAGGCCATGACAACCTGGGTACTCTCCAAGGGCAATAATGTTGAACAATATTCAGCGCCCAGCTTCAAAGGCAATGCTCTGAGGGGGTAAAAAAGAATTTTCCCAGTTTGTGGTAAATCAAGGAGACTGTAACCATAGAGTGTTCACTGCATGGACACTACCAGAAGCTATCAACCAGAGATTGAAACACACACAGGTTTTTCTACTTCAAGGCTTTGGCCAAAGCAGTCAACACTTTTGCAAATGCTACACTGTTATATGCCCGCATTAACTACAAAACACCTGCCATGTTGTTAATATAGTTGCCTGCAGCAGCTACAGGCTGATAATATTCCCACTGTAAGTAACTGTTATATACCAGCACTATTACTAACAGGCAGGCTACCATAAAATCAAAGAGGAAACAACAACTAGTACAGCCAACAGGAGATGCGAACAGGAACCAGTGGAAACAAATGTAAAATCCACCAGTACTTGGCAATAGAAGTGCTTTATTCACAGAATAAATAAGTAAAATCCAGATAAAATGTAGATAAGCGCTTTCATTCCAAAATTATATGGTGCCTTTTTTCACATCATCCAGGTTAAAACAGTGAGCATCAATCAATAAGCAATATGCACTACATCCCCCGCCTTTTTATACACACCCATAGGAAGACAGAATACTACTACTAAAAAGCAATAGTGGTATATTAAACCATAAAAGTTATAAAAACTTTGTAAATGCATAAAATTACCTATCAAGTGATTTTAACATCCGAACACTATTAATTGAGACAGACTCATTTAACTTTTTTTTTATTTTAACTTTAGAACACTATTAATTGAGACAGACTCATTTAACATTTTTTTATTTTAACTTCAGAACACTATTAATTGAGACAGAACTTGGCATTTATTCCAGCAGTACTGGCCTTGGCGCTGTTTTAACACACTATTTAAACAGTGTAACTATTAGCTATATCTGATGAAGTTCCTTGTAACTACATATAATTTTTGGAACAAAAGCACTTATCTACATTTTATCTGGATTTTACTGAATTTATTCTATGAATAAAGCACTTCTATTGCCAAGTACTGGCGGATTTTACATTTGTTTCCAGTTAGTCCATCATAAAATGCTTTTTTAATAGCTTTTTGGCCTAAAATAGCTTTTCTTAACACTACCACTAGCTAGAAAGTACAATATGTTAATTCTGTTTTTGTCTTTCTATTTTTAAGTTCTGAATGTATACATTTCTTTATTTTTTTCATCATTCATTTGCTTTGGATTTCCACAACTCTATCAACTTCAGATATGCATACCTCATAGCTTGATTGCATTTTGAAGCTTTTCTCCCTGGGTCTCTGCTAAAAACAGGCTTCTTGTCCAGTCGGACACTACCTGGTTAACAAATGAAATAAATAAATAAATAAATAAAAATAAATAAGTACCACCCATCCACAACTGGCCAGTTAGTAATACAGTTTCCTTTACAGCAGAACATTTGAGCTTAAAGCAAAACTCGATTCCTGGAAGTAACTTTTTTACTTGGTTATTTTTTTGTTTTTTTAAATCATGCTAGAAGCCAGTACATAGAAAGGGCAGGACAAAGGGGGCAATATACCAGGTGTTATCCTGGAGAGGACAGAGTTCGTACTAGCAAAATAAAAAAAGACTGGTATAAATACCCCCACACACACTTTAAAGGAAGCAGGATAAACCACAAAAACGTCCTACATTGATGGCCAAGACTCCAGGCTATTTCCTGCCCCCTTTCCATGTTGTCTTGTGTGGGTGTCTGTGCTAATCTATGTTGTATGCCACAGGTGAGCCAGCAGCAATTCCCACAGACTTCTGATTGGCTGGGCAGATGAACAAGGTGGTACATGAAACAAGAAACCTTAGGCATGTATAAAGAATGCCTACATTTGAAACAGTTTTAAAAACTATTTTTTATTTATAATTGTATATATTTCAGAAGCACAATGACAACTACATGTTGCAATCAGAACATAATGTATTGTGACATCAGTAGGAGGTAGTTTTTTGTAGAATACTGGATACCTTTGCAAATGATGTTTAACTATTTGTTACCTGCATCCAAAGTATGAGATGGAACCTGAGCTATAAAGCTTATCATCAAGTCTGAATGATTCAGTATTGTGAGGTACAGGGCTTTGTCTTTGGAAGCAAAAGTGAGCCAATTTGTTTTTGGTTGATTCGCTTGCTGTGGGCTACTACCATTTAAAAATTGTATTTGTTAATCTTCTTGCTGAAGGTACAATTCACTTAAAGTGCTTGCTTGTTCATTAATCTTATAATTTTTACTTATTTGTTTATTTAGTATCACAGACTCAGGCTGTAGAGTTAGGTCCTGAGTTCTGATATATATATATATATATATATATATATATATATATATATATTTTTTTTTTTTTTTTTTTTTGCACAGCTGCAGTGAGTGGATAGCCAGGGAGCCTGCTTTTTTGTACCTGGTGCCTGGAACTGGAAAAAGGGAATTCACACACTCCTTTGCTCTCTGGCTCAGTCAATCATCAACTAACTGACTGTAATTCAGTCATGGAATTACAGAAATAAATTAAACACACACACATTTTTTAATGTCAGTTTACTTAATAATTGTTTACATTTAATGGTTGTTTGTGTCATCAGTTGCGAGGAATTTTTGCCCCCATGTGTGCCAATTTGAATATGGGTTTGTTGGAATTGGAGTGTCTTTATCAATGTAATTTTTTTAACAAGCATGTGGTGAAGTGTTACCATTTTACTGATGATTTGTTTTTTATTTGTAAAGGGGGTTATGATAGAGTTCACCAGTTTTATAATTCTTTACAAGTCAATAGATTTGTTTTTTTATTTGAAGGACTTCAGTTTGGTAGGCAGATTTTTTTTGGATATGAATTTGTCTATCAGTCTTGACAACAAATTATTTACTACTATTCATAGGAAATTTGAGGATGGGGACAATTTTTGGATGGACGTAGTTGCCACCCCCCATGTTCTCAATTTTCTCCCTTATGGTGAATGTATACGCCTTAGCAGGTTATGTAATAATGATCGAGATCTGCACGATGAAATTGAGAGGATGGTTTCTATATTTTGTGCAAGAGGTTATGATTATGAACTGGTTAGATCTGCTGTCTGTAAGACTTTTGATGGCCCTAGGTTTCAGAGGACCATTGAAGATGAATGTGTTACAAATAATGTTACCAGGTATGGTGTACATGAGCAAACTAGACATAGAATTTATTTTGTTACTACTTACAGTGTTTTTAGTTCAGAAGTAGTTGCTTTAGTTAAAATAGTTTTTTTTTTTTTTGTTTAAATTTAGAGAGTTGGATGATTTACTTTATTCTTCTACGAGTATTTCTTATAGAAGGAGAAGAAATATGAGGGATATTTTAGTTCACAATTATTTTTGTTTACCTTCTTCTACTGTTCCTGTTTGTTTTGGTGTTTTGGGTAAATATATTTGTGGACATTGTTGTGTTTGCCAGTATGTGGTTAGGATATTTGATTATATGAATGGAATTTCTTTTTTGCCTTCTGATGTTTATAATTGTGAAACTGAGGGCATTATTTATTCTCTCAAGTGTCCTTGTGATTTGTTTTATATTGGGTAGAGCAAGTGGAAATTCAAAACGAGATTACAAGAGCATGTGAGAAACATTACACAAAGTAAGACTGAAAGTCCTCCAGCTAGTCATTTTGCTCAATTTCATGACTCAGATCCTAGTACATTAAAGGCAACAATATTAAAGAACGTATCTGTGAGTTTTTGTTCAGAGAATGCTTACAAAAGGAAATTAGTGTATAAAGAAACTATTTTTATTTTAAAATGTAATACTTTGTGTCCCTCAGGTCTTAATTTAGACTGTAATTGAAGAGTGCTTATTTAATTAGTTTAGTATTTTTATTGGTTGTTATTTAATTGACGGGTATATTTTACTATGCTGTTTGACAATGTTTTTTAACACTCCTTGAAGGCTTTGTATCAGCCGAGGTGCTAGAGTTAATAAAGTTTATATATAATTTTTTTAGGGTTCTTGCCTTAGTCATTTTGTTATCTTGCCTTTTTCATAGTTTTGTGGCTTCTTTACCCTGCTTTTTTGTACCTTGAGTCTAGAATTGAAAAAAAAGGGAATTCACACAATCCTTTTCTCTCTGACTCAGTCAATCATCCAGTAACTGACTGTAATCCAATCATAGAATTACAGAAATAAATTAAACACACACACACACATTTTTTAATGTCAGTTTATTGTTCACCTATACCTAAATCCAGACCAGATATCTGGATATCAATTGTTGTGTGGTAGAAGACTGGGTATGTCAACATTAAAATGTAATGCAGTTTGACTTTGCACACAATTACCAAAAAATGAGTAATTGCAGTTGCATCAGGGTGGAACCAGTTTTTGTCCAACTTTTTCTTATGATATTATGAGAGGGTCATTCTATATCTTCTGTTGCTCAGTTGTACACTGCGGGGTGTAGATGTAATGGTTTGTATTTTTTCAGTCAAAATAATTAGGTGACATAATGACTCTCATACGTTGCTGATTTTGACTCATATTTTAGCTCTGTCCTTCTTAATTCCTCTTAAAACTGGTGGTTACTTGCACTTAATAAATAATGACAAATGTTAGAAATATTATAGGCTTCTTTACTTTAGAAAACAAATATGTATTAATTCACATTCTCGTATTCTGTCAATGATTCAGGTTAACAGCACTAATATTTTAAGTGTCCCAGAATTTTCCCTAATTATTATTTCTGGATTTGACCCTGATTCTGATGAGAAGTGGTAACTGATTTGTAAGGAATGGCACAGAGGCAAAATCGTGCAGTACATCAACAAGCACAAAAGAACAGAAACAATGCAGAGGAGTACTACAGTGCCATTAAACAAAGACATTATTTAAGAAAAGTAATTTCTTTCTTAAATAATGTCATTATATAATAGCAATAACTGATTTGTGGGTGTGGATATATGAGGATTTACCCATTGTTGTTTTTTTTTAATCACTCGGACTTCACCCTTGTGATAAAAACATGACAACCATGGGTAAATCTATAATATACCACATGCACTAATCAGTTATTGCTTAATAATAAGACTGGCTTCTGCTAATATTAACAATTCTTCAAGCTGTATATTAGAATGCATGACTGATGATATGGAAATATATCTATGGATAAATGTGTTCATTTATTTATTTTTGTTTACTGGATTGTACACACAGGGGTCATATCCATTTTCAGAGAGTAACCTGGTGGAAGCCCCCAAAACATTCATACATAAACATGGTAAAAGTGTACATGCTGACAAAATAAAAATAAGTAAATATGTTTGGTATGGACAGTTACAAAATACCTATACATTTGTTCTAATGGGGATATCCTTATAGGCTTGGTTTGATAGATGGATACATGTTGAAATATTAAAATATTGATACACATATAAATTAAACTGACACAGTAGCAAGGCAGTATAAAAGTGAGTATATACCAGGTGGGCATCAATCTGCATAAGTTGAAGCAGAAGAACAGATAAGTAATTTTGCATAATTTATAAAATGTTTTTAATTTTGTGAGATGGCATTCATGTAATACTGCAAGAAATGCAACTAGTGGGGAGTGTGTAGCACAGTTTTATATTTAAATGAAAAAATGTCCTGCATTGATTTGATGTGGGAAGACAATTTATTCCAGGTGACAGATATGTGTGTCCTGCAATTTCATCACTACATCTGCTCTTAGTTTTGTTCAACAATAGTTGGCACAGATAGGATAATATTAGTTCCCTTGGTAGAGGTAAACCAAGTGAGTAGTTTTTTTTTTTAAATCTGAGTAGCAGTTACTATAAATTAACTTACTGGTAAAGATGACTTGCATTGTCTTGTGTCATTTGCTTAAGATTGCTAAATATGCTAGAGTGGTAGGACAGGTTTGTTTTATCATTAAGCTAATTGTGCAGTTCTGTGGTTGGATCAGTTGATTCTGTGATAGCATGAGTTAGCTGTGTGGTAAGATGAGTTGGCTCTGTGGCAGGATGAGTTAGCTCTGTGGTAGGATGAGTTAGCTCTGTGGTAGGATGAGTTAGCTCTGTAGTAGGATGAATTAGCTCTGTGAGTTCAGTAGTTATTTGTGTCACCTCTCTGGATGCCCAGTGCTATGTATAGCAGTTTTGGTAATAATAAGCTTTCAGCAAGTTTCCTATTTGTTGTGGGAAAGAGACATAGGACAAAACAGCATATTGATCCCTTTTTTATTTCTTTCACTGAACTGTTTCTGATTTTTACTTTAGTTTGTGGTGCACACCTGTCCAATAAATGTAACAGTATTGAATTAAATATGTCCATGGCTTCTTCAAAGTCTTTAGCTTTGTAAAGGCAATATCAAAGTGCAACAGTGTTGTTACCTTGTCTATATTTAGTCATTGTGGGTATCTTAGCACTATTGTCCTTAGTACAGAGTGTTTGACCCAGTTGTTCGGGATTTAAGAACTTATATGGACAGTGACCTAACTTTTGACCAACATGTGTCTATTGTTGTAAGAAACTCCTTCTATATTGCACAGCTTATAAACAAAGGGATTTTGTCTAGATCTAGGGATGTAATCGACCCCCTTTACTCAGCCTTCATTGGGCAATCATTAAATATAATTCACCCTTTGGCATATATTTGTCCAGACAGATGCAACAACTGCAATACCCACAGCAATACCTTACTAAAAGAATACAAGGCCTAAACAACATGTCTTACATGGACCAACTTTGTGTCCTACAGACTCTTAAGAGATTACCTTTGTGTGGCATGCAAGGCATCCTATGACCCATTACTGATGGATTTATTGCATATCAGCAAATCAAATGGCATTAGAAATACTCAGTCTAGGGATCTAAACCTCTTCTGCAACATCAACAGAATGATTTGCAGGAACAAGTTGTGGCACCCCTACACTGGCCCAGTAATCAAAAAGCCTCAATCCTCACCATTGGCAACAGTGAGGGATGTACACAATGGGAGGATGACAAGTACACACACAGTAAAGTACAATTTCCCTTAAGAGCACACAGAGACCACAGTAAGTCTGCGGCTGGTTTCTCTCTCTTTCTCCAGATCCGTAGTAAGACTCCCCACTGGCACAGCTATAGAGTAGAGTCCTTAGCCAGGGTTCCAAGACAGGTCCTCCCAACACTGTCTCTGTCCAGCCAGTGCTTCGTGTCCCTGCTTAAGTAGCTGACACACACACACACACACACACACACACACACACACACACACACACACACACACAGACACACACAGACACACTTTCAGATTTCATTTATACACAAACACACCTGGGAAAGGCTGGCACAGGTTTACTAGCTATGCCCCCTTCTGCCCAGACCATAAGGTAGTTATCACTGCCACCAGAACCCCTTATCAGCTACTTTAAGGCCCTTCCCAAAGGGTGACCAATCTTACTGTGTAATGTTACTATTATCCAAATCATGTGACCAAGAACATGCTATTTAGGAGTGGCCGGTAGTGTCACCAAATACATATGCAACTACTGTAACAGCTTAAATATGTCTCACAAATATCAGCAACAAAAATAGGTTTAAATATATTTAATAATAAATAATAAAGGAACAAGACAATACTCAATCAACACAGTGACTTCAGAGTTCAGAATCACAGGAAATATTTTAAAACAACATTGCAAGACAGTCTCAAATAAATACAGAAAACATCTAAACTAATGTTTACTATATTCCTATCTATATCTAAAAGAAATTACTGCACCCTGGTTACTTACTATTAGCAAGACAAGTGCAGATGATGATGATGTTGATGAGTGGATGTTTCTAGGTCCAAGACAAGATACAAAATACACAGTCTTTCTCTAAGAGAGTTCTTAAATCAATATTAAATATTTACTGCTGGTCAGCCTGGATGACATCACTCTTTGTCACCTGCCTTCAGTTCCCAGGCTAACAGAAACTAACAGCTCTGTGTCAAAAATACACATCTCTCAGATGTTTGCCCAGAAATGGAAGTCGTGAAACAATTAAACACTTTTACATTTTAAACCTAGTAATTACTTCTCTCCAGGACAATAGAAAAAACTTCTAGCTCTAGACATTATGTCTTTTTAAAACTAACTTTTATAGCACATCATAAAGCACTTAAGTTCAACTTATTTTCTTGAAGCTTTGTAAGTTAATCTTCTATGTTCCAGTAGGGTATGTTGTGGTTACATTCTTGAAGCTCAGGACATAACATACAACTCTGTATAATTCATATCAATATTCACAAATGATATAGAATTATTTACAAAATTCCAGATAATTGGGATGGCAGTGTCACAATCCCCCCTCCCCCAAAATCTCAAGCTAGTTTTTCAAGTGATCCTTGAGAAACTTTGCTTGAGAGTGTTGAGTCTACCTGGGAATACCTTACTCCATTCCCTGTCTTGACAGCCCATCTGCATTGGCGTTGCTAACCTCACTGTGGTGCTGCACTGTCATATATGCTTGCAGCCCTAGGCTCCACCTTAGTAACTTGGAATTTTGCTGGCTGGCTCAATGTAGTCATGTTAAGGGATTGTGATCTGTAACTACAGTGAATTTCCTTCCATACAGATAAGGCTGATATTTTTGCAGTGCCCACACTATGACTAGGCACTTCTACAGCTGCAAAGCATTATTCCCTGGGTTGGAGGCTATGCCTTAGATAAACCACTGGAAGCTCTTCTCCCTCTGAGGAAAACCTGGCTAAGTACAGCCCCCACCTCATGCTTTGAAGCATCCACCTGCACAACAACTTCTTTGCTGTTATCTGGACTGGCTAACACAGGAGGTCCTCCCAAAGCTCCTTTAAGCTTCTGGAATGGCTGCTCACATGCTAGGGTCCACACTACCTTATCTGGCCTGTTTTTCCTTGTCAGGTATGTGAGGGGAGCAGATATGGTACTATAATTGGGGACAGACTTTCTGCAGTACCCTGCTGCCCCTAAGAATGCCCTCACCTGCTTTTTGGTAACAGGTGCAGACCATGCCTGAATGGCTTCCACTTTGGCAGGTTCTGGGCTGATCTTAATACTCACCACTCTATGTCCCAGGTAGGAGACCTCTGCGATACCCACCTGACATTTGCTGGGCTTAATGGCCAAACCTACTCTCTGTAGTCTGCCCAGCAGCTCCATGACATACTGATGGTGCTTTTGCCAGGAATGGCTGCAGATGGCAATATCATTGAGGTAAGCAATGGCAAAATCTCCTGTTCCTGCTAGGCTATGATCTACCAGCCTCTGAAAAGTTGCTGAGGCATTTTTCATCCCAAAGGGTATCTTCATGTACTCATACAAGCCAAAAGAAGTCACAAAGCCTGACCTCTCTCTAGCACTGGGAGTCAAGGGCACCTGACAGTAATCCTTGGTAAGATCAACAGTGGTGAGGTGGGGAGGCTTTATGACTGCTAGACTCCTGAATTACCCCTAGTTCCAACATTCCCTGTATCTCCTCCCTTAAAGTCTGTTTGACTCTTTCAGGCACCCTATAAGGGTCCTGCATAATAGGCCTTTGGGGTCCTGTATCAACATGGTGCTGCACCAGGTGGGTGCACCTTGGTTTCCCAGTAAACATGTTCACAAACTCCTGTAACACTGCTCAGATTTCTCGAACCTGGGTAGGGGATAGCTGCTGGGATATTGCTACCTCTTCTACTAAGGTGTCAGTTCAAGCCTCACTGAGGAGATCAGTCACCAGATCCCCCTCAGACTCCTCCTGCCATCCACTGCAAATACTCAGCACAAGGGCCTCCCGATCATGGTAAGGATTATCATGTCAACATGGTGCAATTTGTGCCCCTGCCTCCTGCCTATCAGTTCTACCATATAGTTAACATCATTGACCTTCCTTATTACCTTGTAGGATCCCTCCCAGGCTGCCTGCAGCTTGTTGTGTCTGACAGGAATAAGAACCATTATCTGCTGCCTTCAGCATACTCTCTAGCTCAAGCATTCCTATCATACCAGACCTTTTTCTGCTGTTAGGCTTCTTCCAGGTTCTCCTGGGCCAAGCTCATGAGTTCCCTGAGCCTTGTTCAGAGGTTTAGAACATATGTCACAACAGACTCCTTGTGGGATTCACATTCACTCTCTCACTCATCACAAATCAAATCCAGAGGTCCCCTTCACCCTATGTCCATACAACTCAAAGGGTGAAAAACCTGTGGATTCCTGGGGCACCTCTCTATAAGCAAACAACAGATGGGGCAAATATTTGTCCCACTCCCTCTTAAACTGGTCTGCAAATGCCCATAGCATCATCTTGAGTGTAGAGTTTAACCTCTCAACAAGACCAGTAATCTGGGGGTGGTCTTCAGGTGCTTCACCCCACAGTATTTCCACAGAGAAGCCAGCAGGTTGACATGAAATTGGCACCTCTGTCAGTCAGTATTTCTTTTGGGAAACCTACCCTGCTGAAAATTTCTAACAAAGCATTTGCCACCTTTTCTGCCTTAATAGAGGACAGAGGCAGCACTTCAGGATATCTGGTAGCATAATCTGCTACCACTAGGATATACTTTTTTCCCTGTAGAACTTTGGGTACTCAGAGGTTCCACAATATCCATAGCTACCCTCTAAAATGGCTCCACAATCACAGGCAAAGGCTTCAAAGGAGCTTTCACCTTGTCTCCTGCCTTGCCTAATTTTTGACACTGCTCACAGGTTCTGCAGTACCCTGTTACATTTCTAGAAATGTTCAGAAAAAAAGAAGTAGAAACGATTAATTTATTGAACAGGATAAAAGCTTTTGGGATGTACCCTTCCTCAGTTATCAGTGAATACATTTTACAAAAAAAGTCATCTCATTATATACTCTTCAGTGCATAGTATCACATGACACAGCCAGCCAATAAAACAACATATCCTATTAACAATCAATCTAAAACATACAATAAAAAAAAAAAAGAAATATAAACACGTATACATAATATATATATATATATATATATATATATATATATACACTTTTGTATCATTTATATTTCATTTGTTTTTCAATCAAATGGGGCTTTATAGTAACCATATTATTTAAACCAGGGAACTTGTCAGCATCTAATCTGGTTATCCACCCGTATTCAACAATATCTAATCTATTATTCATATCACCCCCTGTTATATTCCTACAAATAACTTCCAGCACTTTAAATTTAAAAGTATGTGTACTACCATATTCATTAATATGCTTAGCTAAAGTGTTTGTCATCACACTTCTCTTTATATCAGTCTTATGCTCTATAATTCGGTCTTTTAACCGTCTTGAACATTTACCTACATAAAAATATGTGCATCTTGTACATGTACTTAAATAAACCACAAATATTGTATTACACGTTGCCTGACATTTTATACTAAATTTACTCTTAGTTATTGGATGTTCAAATTCTAATAGATGACAGATGCTGTTACAACAGCTACAATTGTAGCAAGGTAATGTCCCTTTCTTAGCATTATAAAATGTCATGGTATTAGCCTTAAAGTCCTTGTAACAAAGCTGCCTCCTTAAATTCATACTATTCCTATATGTGAAATATGGCTTTTTCCACAATAAACTTTCCAACTCTTGCATAGAAGTCAATATTCACCAATTTCTCTTGATAATAGTTTTTACATTTATAGTCATTCTATTATATGTAGCTATGTAATGCACATTAGATGTTGTATCATTATTTACCCTAAACTATCCACTACTTTATTACTAAAGAAAGGGGAGGGGCAACTGTTGCCCTACCATCAAATGTTTCCTTCATTACTTCAGATACAAGATTTTTATTATACCCTCTATTGGTAAAGTCATGCATTACTTTTTCCATCTGTTCTATACATTTCACATCATCAGTGTTCAGCCTACTTATTTGTAGACACTGTGCCTTGACAATACTACGAAAAACATGTTTAGCATGCATACTATCAATATGTGTATATCTGTTCACTTGAACGTCCTTATTGTAAATGCAGGCATTGATTACACCAGAGACATCAGTAAGCTGTACATCCAAATATGATATCACATTGTTGGAACAATTCATTGTAAATTTTAAAAAAGAAGTACTGCTATTTAAGTATTCAACAAACTTTTTCAAAAGCTCCTCGCTTCCTTTCCAAATCAGAAAGCAATCATCTACAAAACGTTGATAGAACAACACTCTGTCTTTATATTGATTCTTATTCCCATATATAAATTCCCATTCCCATTCATTTAATGTTATATTAGCATAAATATTAGCCATGGGCATACCCCATGGCTACTCCATAAGTTTGTAAATATGGTTGCCCATCAAATAGGAAAGCATTCTTAGTTAATACTATTTCTATCATACTACACACATTTTCTATTGCTCTACCATCCATTTCTGAGTTCTTACATAAAAATTAATGTATTGAGTTGATGCCATACATATTTGGAATCACAGTGAAGAGGGAGCTTATGTCAAGTGTAACCATCAATAAATCGTCCACTGTACCACTATTTTATACCACTGATGTAATTTAAACAAGAAATTTCCTGTATCTTTTATATAGCTCTCACAGAGTGGTAGATATTTACTCATATCTGGATGTATAGCTTACCAATGTCTCTGGTGTAATCAATATCTGCATAAGTCTGATATAAGGCGAAGTGTGATGACAAACGCTTTAGCTAAGCATATTAATGAATATGGTAGTACACATACTTTTAAATTTAAAGTGCTGGATGTTACTTGTAGGAATATAAGAGAGGGTGGTATGAATAATAGATTAGATATTGTTGAATATGGGTGGATAACCAGATTAGATGCTGACAAGTTCCCTGGTTTAAATAATATGGTTACTATAAAGCCCCATTTGGTTGAAAAACAAATGAAATATAAATGATATGAAAGTATATCTATATGTGTGTGTGTGTGTATATATATATATATTTATTTATTTTATGTATATGGGTTTATATTTCTTTTTTATTTTTTTCTTGTATGTTTTAGAATAATTGATTAATAGGATATGTTGTTTTATTGGCTGGCTGTGTCATGTGATATTATGCACTGAAGAGTATATAATGAGATTAATTTTTTTGTAAAATGTATTCATTGATAACTGAGGAAGGGTACATCCCAAAAGCTTTTATCCTGTTCAGTAAATTAAGCGTTTCTACTTCTGTGAACTTCTTTTTTTCAGAACATTGCAATATTGTTCCTGGTGGTTTGTTACAGCTGGTTCATTGACTATTACACTTCTAGAAATCCCAGGCCAATAGATGTTCGGCATAATATGTCTCTTTTTATGTTTTATACCCATATGACCTGAAAAGGAATATCATGGGCTATGGCTAGAAGTGCATGATGGTAGAATCTGGGCACTACCAACTGTTGTATTCTCTCACCCTCTAGCCCTCCCTCAGGGGTCCACTCTCTGTACAGTAACCCTTTGTCCCAGTATACAGATTCCCCCCTCCCTTGAGAATCGGGTGCCTCACTAGCTACCTCCCTCAGGCCTTTTAATGTAGGGTCTGAGAGCTGAACCTGTCTCAACTCTTTCTTTGTAACTCTTCCCAGCTTCCCTTCCACAGGAAGTCTGGTATCCACTGACTGCGGTGCTTCACTGTCAGCCTGGGTACTACTACTCACCTCTGCCCTTGCAGTGACTCTGTCTAAGGGAGCATCAGTACCCACAAGCAGCTGTGGTTAACCTTCAGTCTCACTGCTACAGGGTAACTCCCTCCCTAAAGTAACCATCTCACCAGTCCTGGCTGTAAGTATGCGGTCTGTCTGGGTCTCCCCCAGAGTACCAGACCCACATGCTTGTCTCCAAGCCTGACTCCGTATAATTGCATGCACACACACACAGTACTGCATTATCAAAATCATTCCCTAGTAGGACATCTGCAGGGATATCCTCAAACACACCTACTTGCTGGCTTCCTTCCTTTAAACCTAGTAATGACTTCTCTTCAGGACAATAGAAAAAACTTCTCACTGCATTGACACTAACGTTTATAGCACATCGTAAAGCACTTAATTTCAACTTATTTTCTTGAAGTCTTGTAAGTTAATCTTCTATGTTCCAGCAGGGTATACAGTGGTTACATTCTTGAAGCTCAGTACATAACATACAATTCTGTATAAAGCATATCAATATTCACAAATGACATATAATTATTTACAAAATTCCAGACAGCTGGGCTGGCAGTGTCACACAGGTATATTTCACAGAGGATACCATTGCTGTGGAACAGACTCCCCATCCACATAAAACAAAGTTCATCCCTGTCCATATTTAAGCAAAACTTAGATCTATGGATGGGAAAAATTTAGGAGGCAGTTCCTAAATACTTTATCCCATGCATGGGTCCTCTCAAATTATCTGTGGTATGACCCCAGTTATTTTCATTAGGGTTAATATATCATTTTTGACCATTGGATGGGTAAGGCCAATATATAACAAAATGGGATATGTTATTTCAAGTGCAAAAAATGAAACTGGTTAAGCTTAAAATGGCCCTCAGGCCTAGTACTTCCCTATGAGCCTATGTCTTTGATAGTGGTATGATGTTGATATTGGCCTTTAAATTTAGTCTCCATGCTTGTAATTCAGGTATATGTTTACAAACACATCTTTATTTGCAGCTTGATGTGGAGTTTTCATCTGTTAATGTTTGGTAAATGTATGTTGCTCTTTTATTTGCAATAACATTATGATTAAGCATTTTGGATTTTTGAGAATGGCTGGTTAAAGTTATAGATGTAATGTACTAGTACAACTTTGCCCTTTTTATTAAGTAGAACATTAGACATGATGTATTACTTCAAAGGATGTTTGTGGCTATTTAGAAGTGGGTACAGGTATTGTTTAATTGTGTTTTATGATTTATATATCAGCTCTTTACTGGGGTATTTGTCAGTAGGTTGGCTGTGTCAATAGCTGTTATAAGGCTAAGAAAAGTTAATAGTTACATGTTCTAGCATGGAGTATGTTTGCCCAGTAATATGAATCATGGCTGTTGTTAGTACTAAATTGATACAGTAAGTTAATTTTATACCTATTATCTGTGTTACTGTGATGTAAACTCCTTTGAATTCCCTATCTTTCACATATTTCATAGACCAGTACTTTAACAGTACAACTTTCACAAGAAAACTAAGCTCTTTAATTACTCTGATTAGTGTTTAGTCATGAACTTTAGTTTCTGCTTGACAATATATATCTAGCTATCTAGTATAGGCAAGAGTTTATGTTTCTGATTGGACAGTGGAACAGTTTAATGCCAAGGATGAAGTTCCTGTTTGGTATCAGAGCAGTAATCTTTATATAACATGCCTGTTTATGGGGTTTAGGTCATTCTGCTACATGCATGACAGTATGCCTTTTGTGGTTGGTGGGGGTGTAGCTTAACAAAAGTTAAATAAATTAGCTAAAATAAGGGAAGTGAGATACTGTAGGCTGGCTAGCCAGAGAATGAGTTTTCTCATGGGCTGATTTGACTGAGGGCATGGAAAGGTGTGGTGGAGAATGTAATGTATCTTGTTTTTAAAATTATAATGATATGAAGTAGATGAGAAAGGAAGTGTGGAGAAGAACAAAGCAAAGTCCGGCACAGTGAGGTCGAGTGGAATGAGCCTAACACCACCATCTCAAGAATAACACTCAGTAAACTAAACCTGACCATCAGAAGGACAGCAAGGTAAGCAGATATTTTAAAGGTGTGGTATCTTCAGTTCACTCTGCTTACTTCTTGAATCTGTTATGATATTGTATTAATAGCACTGCTTTTTTTTATAAGGCTTCACTGTGCAAGTCCAGTGTAGCCAGGGAATTTATGGGTTATTTGAGGGACAGCTGCAGCAGTTGGTATAATGATTGTACTTTCACCTGAGTTTCCTGTAACAGGAGCTTGAATTCATTTTTCTTTGCTGACACTGAAGAGCAGTATAAAATGGTGCTACACTTCTAAGTGCACTTTCCAAATGAGATGTTAAACCGAGGTACTGTCCATCTAAGTTGATTGTATCTCAGGTAGATGTAAAAAAAAATTCCACAGAACTCATAGAAGAATTGCGGTACTTTATTTATACAACACAAAATATTTACAAATATTATATATACAAACATTAATATAGAAAAAGGAGAATGTAATCTACACATCAAAGAAGTGATAATATCCCTAAGACAAATCTACTCTCCCAGTCTTTTTACCATAGTCCAAAAGATTTCAATGCAGCATGAACTCTCGATGTCTTTTAAGTCCATCACTGTATCACCTCACAAAACACTTGAAGTAACATTATCTAAATAATCATTAATATGCTTATCTCAGGCATCACGTTTTCTGTGTTATATCACAGGCATTGAAATAACATAAATACATTTCCCTGCATAGTTCTTCAAAATTTCAAGCCAGAATTTAACAGTGCTATATAACGCTGTAAGAAACACGTTCGAATATTTTTCCAGCATAGCATACATATACACCCACTTTGCAAAAACTTTACATAGCCCCCTTTAGAGGCAACGTCTTTAGTGATAAATGTCACATAAAATCATGACATTTGTATGGTAACCATTTGAAATGTCAGCACCTGCTAGAGCGAGTCCCAAAATACAAAGACTGAATGGCCAAAGGAATGGACTTATATATACAAAGTCCAAGATGCCATTCCTCAGAATATTCCCTTTTCTTTGCGGTATGGAGATCTTGGAGTTCGTATACATATATATGTGGGGGATTGACCCCTGCAAAAGGAAGTTTAAACGAGAAGAGAGATTTTTCAAGATTTGCTCTTCTCCTGTGTTTTCAGTCTTTTTTTCCAGCTTGTCAGTGTTTGGCATTTCGACTGCCAGCATATCAACAGGAAGCCCATTTGTATATTTTAAAACTAAACTGACATATTTTATTACTGTCAATACATCAGAAATTAAAGAATTCTAGGGATCAGGTTAGTGTTATAACATTGTTTCCTGTGCTTAGGGATACCATCTATATTTCATTTTCACAGCTTCAGTTGCGAAGAAAACCATTAACTTCAGTATCAGCCATACTTGAGTCTTTTCCCAGACCCGACTACTTACTATCTCACAAAAATCCACAATTTATCTGTAACAGTTAAATCAGTAGCAAAGACTCCCTATATTTAAGAGCCTTAAGTACTCAAAAGAAATGCACAGAAGCTAACCATATCAATCACAGGGCAGACCATCTCCATACCACCTTTATCTCTGGAATTACAAAGCATCCCTCTTTTAACAGAAATTATTCTGGAGCCCAGAAATATAGCAGGAAAGCTCTAAGAGCTCATTTGCTTTCTCTACAGCAAAAGTACATACATGACCAAAATGGGCCAGCTGACCCAAAAGCAATGAATCAATGAGAAATATTTTTCCTTTTTTTTTTTTTTATGAAAAGAAAGCTGAAAGCCTTTCCAAAACAGGATGATGTCGCTTAAATAAACCAAAATGGTGGTATACTGAGGACGTACAGTACAGTCTGATCCTACGGACCGAATATAACACTTAAAGAAGTAACAAGTGAACAAAAAAAAAAATATATCTTGTTTTCCCGCCTTACTAAGCTAGAATAGTCCAGTTTCAGAGCTTGCTGATCCCTGGGCTTTGTTTGCAGTTCCTGTTGCTGAATCTTTACCTAATTTGGAACAGAGGAAGTTCCCTTGCTTACCAGTGGGAGTGGGAAGCATTGAGCTGCCTGTTGGTCCAGTTTTGTGAGGTTTCAGCCAGCAACTTGTAGTTTATTGGTCGTTTCGGGCCAGTTCCTAGCTTCTTTCAGCCCCCTGATATAAAAAACGCTAAACGCGTGTTTGCGCGGTTTAGCGCGATTTAGAGCAGATTTAAACTATTTGGGCTACCTAAATTCCACTCTTCAAATTTTCCCTTAAAGCTACCTTCCTCGAACTATACTACTGATCTAATCAGCGTATACTATAACTAAAAAGATCATCTCTACTTGACTCCAAGTAGACTATTCTCTATCTGTTAAGCCTAGCACTTGCTCCTACAGTACTTATTACCTTGATACGGTGCTCTTGTCATAGATAGTACCCCAAAAAGGCAAACCCCCATTTCTCGGTCATCCACGTCCCCCGGAATCTTCTTTAAAGTTTTTTTTTTGTCTATTCCTTCTAGCATGTCGAGGGATCAGTTGCTAGTGTCCTCTCCTGCTCAGCTGGTGAACCTGGGAATATTGAGGCAATGTTACAATTGCCTCATGTACACAGACAACCCTCTCCTCCTCCCACAAAACACAAATACATGCGAGAGATGCAACTATACAGCCAAACTGGAGGCTGAGCTCTCTCAACATAGGACTGGCAAGACCAGTCAGGAGGAGAAGGTTACCACACACACTATAGACCCAGTCTCACATAGTACCATCACAACCTCAAATCATACACATAAACACACAAAGACATACTGGAGGCTCTGATCAAAAATCTACCAAAACAGCAGAGGCCACCAAAGCAGACACCCAAACAACCACCACCTCAGAACACATCACCTGCAACACATAGACCTCACAGTCAGAGTGTCAAACAGTCACAGCCCTTAAGGCCAAACAAAATGCCAGACACACTAGTCATTGGTGACTCCATAGTCAGACACACTGACGTCCCGCTCACCAGACTGAGTAAGGAGAAGGTCACAGTAAGCTGCCTGTCGGGCGCTAGAATCCGCCACATAACGCAAGCACTCAGGTCTCTCAACAGCAGGTACAAATACGACTCAGTCATTGTCCACGCTGGTGTAAACGACCTGAGACGTACCTCCTTGGACTACATGAAAAGAGACATCGAGGAGCTCTCTGATTATGTAGCCCAGGCAGGTATGACCCTGACCTTGAGCAGTATCCTACCTTCACCAAGAATGATGCCACAATACAGAGATAAGATGATCAGCTTTAACAATTGGCTTAAACACTGGTGTCATTCA
Source organism: Protopterus annectens (assembly GCF_019279795.1). NCBI lineage: Eukaryota > Metazoa > Chordata > Ceratodontiformes > Protopteridae > Protopterus > Protopterus annectens. Next base: position 331,427,102 of record NC_056750.1, read on the forward strand.
AAGGGGATCCAGTGTCTGTCTGCCTGGGATGACATGCTGGACAAGCCATGCTGCTTCGCAAGGGACGGCTTGCACCTGTCACCCCTGGGATTCCGGATATTGGCAAAGGCTCTTGCCACCCCCATAGTGCCTTTTTTAGGCAAGGCTCAAATTCTAAACCTACCACCCTAGAACAGAAAAAAGGAAATAAACTAAGGGTAATGCTGCTCAATGCCAGAAGTCTGAATCTCAAAATGCACGCACTCGAGGCCCTTCTCAGTATGGAGAACATCGATGTCTGTGCTGTGACAGAAACCTGGTTCAAGGCTCCTGAGAGCACCCCAGCACTATCAGGTTTTACCTCATATCATGCATTCCGGACAATACCAAGAAAGGAGGGGGTGTATCCATATTCATCAAGGACTCCCACACCTCAAGACTGGTTGCAACGCACGATGCATCGGAGACCATCCAGGTGCAATTAACCATAGGCAAGACTGCTCTGCAAATTGTAGCATGTTACAGGCCACCCTCACAAACTCAGGAACCTCACATGGCCTTCCTGAAAACACTAGAGGGGATAAATGTATTACCAAACACCATCATACTAGGTGACTTCAACTACCCTAATATAGACTGGGAACACTACTCAAGCCCAAACACCCTAGCCCAAAAGTTCCTGGAATTCATAAACTCAAATGCCATGGAACAACTAGTTACCATCCCCACAAGAGGAGATAACATACTTGACCTCATCATCACGAACATGGGAGCACAATGTTCAACACCGAAGTATACCCCTCACTGGTGAGATCAGATCACAAACTAATCTCGCTGGAGGTCCTCATCCCACCCCCACCTGAAATAAAAAGACCACAGTAAAGAACTTCTCAAAGCCGACTTCACACTTCTAAAGACTAGTGTGGTCTCCTTTAAGGCCCCGAGCCGGCGGAAAACAGTACACATGCCGCTGAATCACTTACAAATGCCTTCTACCAGCACCTGCAGGACTGCATGGATAAGGCAATCCCAAGCAAAACAAAGACTCTCTGTACCAAAGGCAAGCGTCCAGTCTGGTGGACCCCAGCCATAAACAAACTCTACAACAAAAGGAGGAAGCTACTACAAGATAGAGCAAAATCCTTAAAAGGTAAGACACCCTTGATCACTATAAGTAAAAACTAAGAGCTCTCATAAAATCATCCAAAGCAAATTTTGAGAGAAAAATAGCTAAAGACTCAAAAGACAATCATAAGGCCTTCTTTAGCTATGTTAGAAACCTGGGAGGAAACTCCCAGATATGCTCAGAACTAGTTCAAAATGATGTGAAGATTACTGATCCTACGGACATTGCCAACATACTGGCTGACAGGTTCAGTGCAAACTCCCCCCCCCTCAAAAGGAGAGATATCTATACCAAATGATTGCAGCCCCCCAAACATCTCCAACGCCCAAGTGAGAACTGCTCTCTCCAAAGCAAAAAACACAGCATCCATGGGACCTGATGGTGTCCCCGGCTGTGTGCTCCACGAACTCAATGAGGAATTAAACCCACAGCTAGGACAGCTGTTTAATCAGAGCCTTACCTCTGGATACGCACCCAGGAGTGGCGCACTGCAACTGTGGTCCCACTTCACAAAGGCGGTGCCTCCACCGACCCTGGAAATTACCGCCCATTAGCTTGACAAGCCTTATCTGCAAAGCCATGGAGAGGATCATAATGGACCTCATAAATAAAGACATAGGGAATTTGCAGACTTTGGATCCAACCCAGTTTGGCTTTGTCAAAGGCAGATCATGCCTTTTAAGCTTGGTTGACTTTTTGAAACAGTCACCAAAGCCATTGATGAGGGAAAGGCAGTCCATACAGCCTACCTCGATCTGGCGAAGGCCTTCGATACAATACCCCACTCGGGTATCATTGAAAAACTCATCAGCTTAAATATTAACCCATACATCACAAGATGGGTTGCAAACTGGCTGAGTGACAGAACCCACAGGGTCAGAGTTGCTGGCGCCATGTCAGACTCAAAGCCTGTCACAAGTGGTGTCCCACAGGGCTCAGTCCTAGGCCCACTCTTGTTTGGCATCTACTTCTCAAGTGCAAGCAAACACAGGAGGGTTATGGCTGACAAAGTTTGCAGATGACTGCAAACTGGGCCATAGTAGAAAACACATCTGACACAGATATCCTTCAGAAGGGTCTCACAGAAATGGATAACTGGTGCCAGAGCCATGGCCTAAAGTTAAATGCCAAAAATGCATAGTCATACCCTTCGGGAAAAACAAGGTTACCCCTAGCTACCAAATAGGTGGCAATCCACTGAGCACAGAAGAAGTTATCAGGGACCTGGGGACCCAGGTTGATAGTAGTCTGTCATTCGACACCCATGTAGCTAAAGTAGTTAGGAAGACCTTCTACATTGCCCACCTTATCATGAAGGGATTCTCATCTAGATCAAGGGAGGTCATTGTCTCCCTCTACTCATCACTCATCAGACCAATGATTGAGTACAATGCCCCATTCGGAATGTATCTGACCCGACACTTGCAGCAGCTGGAGAGGCCACAAAGTTCCTCACCAAAAGGATAAAGGGTCTCAAAATCTGTCCTATGCTGCCCGACTGAAAGAACTCCAGCTCTATTCAGTCGCCACCGCTTGCTCAGAGGTGACCTTTGCCTAACATACAAGGCCATGTCAAACCCAGATTTGATGAATATGCTTCACCTCAAAAAATCTAGATCCATCAGAGCCACAAGGGCGGGAGACTTAAACCTCGACACGGCTATTAATAGGACGTGCTGGAGGGATAGATTCATCACCCAAAGACTCCCTATGCTGTGGAACAAAATCCCGGTATATGTGAGGCAGAGCACCTCGCTGGCCTTGTTCAAGAGAAATCTTGACCAATGGATGGGAGATCGCAGATATACCCCAGGGATTACCTCAGTGTCACTGCTCGACAGAGGCACAGCAAAATAATGGGTATAGTTCCCCATACTAAAGGGGTGGTGTAAGCCACAAAACTATGGCTAGGCTTGTAAATGCCCTTGGGCAGATAGGTTCATAGGTTCATAGGTTCATACTAGGCTAAGTAGAAAAATAGTTTGCTTCTTTTATAGTGACATCATCAACAGCCTTACAGTCCTTTTACTAATAAAAATGTAAACTATCATCCAATACAGCTGCCGTCTCTGCTGCTGAAAATCTATTTTTTAATCAAAACAGCTAAATCACCAGAGCATGACAATGCCAGAGACAAAGCTATTTGTGATCTACTAGCCATCTCACAGCCTGTGTTCTAGTATCCAGTGAAATGATCACAGCATTCAAAATCAAGCAAGAGAGGGATTATAGAGCATCCTTCTTTAGTACCCTTTTGAAGAACAATAGCGACACTCAACCCACTCATTAATTTATACCTTAACAGTATGATTATGACAGACACTGATCATAAACGATAAATAATTTTAGTACTGACATAAAAGTAGATAAAACACGTCATCTGTTCATGGCTGACAAAGTCAAAAACCTTCTCTACATCAAAAGAAATCATTCTACTGTCAGATCCTCATTTATGAATACTATAAATTAATAATTTTAAATAAATCGGCATTTCTTTTGAATTGTTATATTTAACATCATATATCTACTAAAAGATTATTAAGAAATTTCTCTAACCTTTAAAAATAAGTTTCATCAAAATGTTGCAATAAAATTAATGGTCTCAGTTTTTAACAACTCTTACAGGTAAATATTTAAGTTGTGGGCACTAAATTCTTTAATGTAACCATTCCTTCAAAACATATGCAAAAATATTGATATTTTGTGTCCTTATAAAAGGTATATGGAATGCCATTCAACCCAGAAACAGATTGTACATTTACAGTTTTCAGAATGGCATTTAACTCAGTGACAATAATAATTTTTCTAATATCATACTATGACCCCGCAATAATTTCTGTATGTCCCAAGAAATAATAGGTAAAACCCTGCCAATTCAAAAATAAAGACTTACCATTGGTCAGAGTCACAGATGTTATACTTTATTGTGTATAAACCACACCCCCACCTGATCTACTAAGTACTGAAACCTACAAGTATTGTACTTAACCCATTTACCTAAATATGGATTCACCCCTTCCGCATTTCCCTTTTATCTCGCAAAACTACGTCTGTCTGTATAATGTAATGTTCAATGCAGTGTAGTTTTAAACTGTGGTTACGATGCGAATTAAAGGATGTGTGCCCATTAAAACCAGTCTGTCTATATAACATGGTTCAGTTTTTAGTATCATTTAATAAATAAATACTTTTCTCCTTTTTTAAACTACCAGCAATGTTAGTTTCCAATAACTGAATATAGTCTTTCAGCATACTTGTATAGTGTTATTTCTGTTATTTGCAGTAAGCCTCTCCAACAGGCAAATAAACTTTATTAATTTTTTGGAAAAAAAATGTGTTATGCATGCATGATCCTGTCATAGTTGCCTTTGTTCAGGCAGCATGTGGACTGTTATAAAAGGCTCCTCTCAGTGTTTTTAAACCCTTAACCTTCCTTTAGAACATTAATATTTTCACCAAAAGTATGCAGCTGTGGTGGAAGCTCCCTTGTGACATGCATGGTTTGTGAACAGTTTTTACACTTCAAAATACAATTTTTTTATACTGTACAACCCTTTTCTCCACAGTGAGAGTATTTTTGTCACAATCATGTACTAAAGCAGAATAAGACTCACAAAAAAAGTTTTTAACTGGTCCCAACAGAACTTCGTATCTCTAAGGTATACAACACTAATAACACTAGGAATAGGTTCTAGTTAGTTATCAAGAAACTTTAAAGTAGCCAACATTTCTCATGTACCTCCCAAACACTTTATCTTTAACCTCAGTAACAGAGTGCACAGTCTGACACGTTAGAAAGTAATCATATAAATCAAGTTCAGTGGAAATACTATTCCTAAACTGTACTATAAATTTGTGTTTAGCATTGATATTTGCATTAATAAAAAAACTAGCCAGCCCATGGTGCTGAATGTTGATTTGAACTCCAAGCAGTCAAAAAATGTGTTCAATAAGAGAAATGTTTCAGATACGAGTTCACAGATTTGCTTCTATCCCAAATGTATAACAGAACAAGTATCATCAGCTAAATCCCAATGGAATAACCAAAGCATCCCAGATAACTGACTGACTGACAAGAGAACCCTATTTGTGCTTTACATGAGCTACCTGACATTGTTCTAGTCTGTTGTGTACATTAAGTGCCAGAAAGGAATATCCAGCCACTGCAGTATAAGTTTTATTGTTAGGAGCAATTCTCTCTTGAATGTTAGATCATCTCCATTCTCTCTTGAATGTTAGACCGTCTCCGTTCTCTCTTGAATGTTAGACGTCTCCATTCTCTTTTGAATGTTAGACCGTCTCTGCTCTCTCTTGAAAGTTAGACCATCTCTGTTCTCTCTTGAATGTTAGACCATCTCCATTCTCTCTTGAATGTTAGACCGTCTCTGTTCTCTCTTGAATGTTAGACTGTCTCTGTTCTCTCTTGAATGTTAGACCATCTCCGTTCTCTCTTGAATGTTAGACGTCTCCATTCTCTCTTGAATGTTAGACCATCTCTGTTCTCTCTTGAAAGTTAGACCATCTCCGTTCTCTCTTGAATGTTAGACCGTCTCCATTCTCTCTTGAATGTTAGACCGTCTCTGTTCTCTCTTGAATGTTAGACCGTCTCCATTCTCTCTTGAATGTTAGACCATCTCCGTTCTCTCTTGAATGTTAGACAGTCTCTGTTCTCTCTTGAATATTAGACCATCTCTGTTCTCTCTTGAATATTAGACCGTCTTCGTTCTCCCTTGAACGTTAGACTGTCTCCATTCTCTCTTGAATGTTAGACCATCTCCGTTCTCTCTTGAATGTTAGACCATCTCCATTCTCTCTTGAATGTTAGACGTCTCCATTCTCTCTTGAAAGTTAGACCATCTCCGTTCTCTCTTGAATGTTAGACCATCTCCGTTCTCTCTTGAATGTTAGACCATCTCCGTTCTCTCTTGAATGTTAGACCATCTCCGTTCTCTCTTGAATGTTAGACTGTCTCCATTCTCCCTTGAATGTTAGACCGTCTCCATTCTCTCTTGAATGTTAGACCGTCTCCATTCTCCCTTGAATGTTAGACCGTCTCCGTTCTTCCTTGAATGTTTGACTGTCTCCGTTCTCCCTTGAATGTTAGACCGTCTCCGTTCTCCCTTGAATTTTAGACTGTCTCCATTCTCTCTTGAATGTTAGACCGTCTCCATTCTCCCTTGAATGTTAGACCGTCTCCATTCTCCCTTGAATGTTAGACTGTCTCCATTCTCCCTTGAATGTTAGACCATCTCCATTCTCTCTTGAATGTTAGACCGTCTCTGTTCTCTCTTTAAAGTTAGACCATCTCCATTCTCCCTTGAATGTTAGACCGTCTCTATTCTCTCTTGAATGTTAGACCATCTCCGTTCTCCCTTGAATGTTAGACCGTCTCCATTCTCTCTTGAATGTTAGACCATCTCCATTCTCTCTTGAATGTTAGACCGTCTCCATTCACAACAAGCACTGCCATTTCTCTCCTTACTCCCTGCAGCTATGAGTCCTCCAGATCAGATGGCAAGACATTCAGTGAGCTAGAAAGAGTACCAAGAACCAGCAAAACAGGAGAATTTTCCAAAACAGCAGTAGCGCAATCTCCAACTTCATATTTCTATACAATATCATCCCATGAAGCTTCTTTTCCATCCTCAGGTTCATTTTTATCAATCAAATGCAATAAAGTAGCATTATAGGAAGTTACTAAGCTAATGGCCCTAGGGTCCTTACAAGCCTAGCCAAGTTCTGACCCTTATTTCCATGATCAGCACCTATTGTTCCTGTCCAAGAGGGACACAGGTGGACCCCTCAGAGTGAATTTATGGTCACCCATCCAATCATCCAGATTGTTTATGAAGAGGCCAATGAGGTCCTCTGCCTGACATGAAGTGGGAGTCTGTTCCAAAGTTGTGGTAACCTATGGGAGACACATCTGTCCCTCCAGTAGGTTTTATTAATGTCACATACCAGGTTAAGGTCTTTAGAGCGAGTAACCCATGTAACATTTGACTTTCGAATATGAATCATTTCCAATAATGCAGGTTCAGAGATTGCCTTATATGTAAGGTAGAGATCACATCTGAGTAGTCTGTATGAAACAGAATAAAGTGACAGTGATTTCAGACAATCCTCATAGGACAGATGGTGAATACCTTAAATTTTCCTTGTGAGGAGCCTTTGTGGTTTCTCCAATTGCTGCAGGTGCTTAGAAAAGTACATACCAAAATGGGCAATGTACTCAATTTTTGACCTGACGAGGGAAGAGTACAGGGAGGTTATAACTTTTTTCTGGAGGCAATGCCCTTACTTCTGAGATGAGCAATATACAATGCCCTTTTTACTACTGTGGAGACATGGTGGTCAAGGTAAGGATGCGGTCAACCTGTGTGCCCAGGTGTCTCACCACTGAGTGAATACTTAAGGTGCTGATATTGATGCGGTAGTTAGCAGGAACATCGCTTTTACCAAAAGGAATGATAATAAATTTTTGCACTGAGTTTAAGGCCATGACTTTGGCACCAATCATTTGTTTGTGTAACACCATCTTGTAGGATGTTGACATAATTTGGAGATTCTATGACCACTCCCAGTTTGCAATCAGCAGCAAACTTTGTCAGCTACAGACCTTTAGTTTTTGCTTGTACTTCAGAGAAATAGATTCAAAACAGTAGAGGTCCCAGGACTGATCGCTGTAGAACATCACTGGTTAAAGGTCTGCTGTTGGAGGTGTATTCCTCTATTTTGACTATATGAGTTCTATCAGTGAGCCAGTTAGTGACCCATCTAATCATATAGTGGTTGATGCCTAGATGGGTGAGTTTGTTAATGATGCCTGAATGGGGGATAGTGTCAAATGCCTTGGTTAAGTCCAGGTAAGCTGTATGCATAGATTTCCCCTCATCCAGGACATTGGCGACTGTCTCGAAGAACTCCACCAGGTTTAACAGGTATGATCTCCATATTACTATAAAGTCCACCAGAATATATCTCAGTAATTTTAGCAGCATCTCCATTCACTTCAGACATGGAATCAAAAATTAGTATCAAACAAAACAATAGAAGTAGCTATAGTCAAAGCCAACCTTAAGCCTTCCCCCTCTGTTGTCCCAAAAAGTCAGCAGAACCAAAGGTGGGTTACTCGGTACCCTATGCAGTTCCCCAAAGTGGTGCCCACTCCCCAATTTAAAGTTGAGGAGCAAAACAAAACAAAAAAAGAGAGAAAGAGTGGTCTGGCATTGGCATTCATTTATGAAGCCACACTATATTTGTAGTTGTATAATGCAGTGTTAGTACAGTACTGCACTCACAAAACACCTGGACCTGCCAGTTGTGGCCTTTAACAGCTTGTCCTTAAGGTAGCCTCCCTCTTTGCCCTGCCCTAGTTATGGCTCTGTTCTCCAGCACCCCATTTAAAAACAGCAGAAGAATTTCCCTAGTACCATGGAGAAATGACTGTGGTGGTGGTGCTGAGGTAGCATTGTCACCTCACACTAAGACGTTGTCTTGTTTGATTCTCAGCTAGAGCGTTTTCTGTATGGAGACATGCGTCAATGGGTGTACTTTCATTGAAGGTTGTGCATCAGGGCCGGCAACTTGGCATGTAAAAATCTACTGCCAATCATCAGCGGACCGGAGTTCCGCTGTGGTGACCCCTAACCGAGAAAAGCCGAAAGACCTAATGGTTAAGGTGTTTGCCTTACAAACACAAGGTGCAGGGTTTGAATCTCACAAGAGATAATTGGCTAGGCTTAAAATGGCTCGCAAGGGCACTCAGCTTAGTACTAATCTATGAATCTATGAATAAACAACCATGGAGAAATGTCCCCTAGTCAATATTAATACTACTTCAGGTTTCTCTGAAACTAGACTAAAAAGTACACCAAGGCACCAATAATCATTGTAAAATCCACAGGTACGCTGAATATAAAACGGAGACTCCACGTAGTAGTGCTGAATCACAAATTTATTTAGCAGAACAGAACACATATTAACGCTGTTAAAAATACACACTGCATTTTCGTTTCGGTTACTTCATCAGATGCGGACTGAATGTTAACAGTTTGCATTTATAATGCCTCCAATACAAAGAGTTCATCAATTAACATTCTGTAGTCATGTCTGGCACATCCCCTGTCCTGTTTGTTGGCCTGTCTCCGCAGTGCATGTTGTTAGAGGTAAATCCCAATACCATCTGTGATGCTGTTTGCCAAACACCAACATGAGGTCCTACTCACAGTGAATGAAAAGGCCTTTGGCTTTGGTTTGGTGCTCCATATTCAGGGTACTTTTGGATTTCTCTGAAACTAGGCTACAGGTCTAATGGGACTCACCTGGTCAATAAGAAATATGTTTCTTTTCTCTGGGGAAGGGGGTTCCAATCTATACTTCCAGATATAGATAGGCTGAAAGCCCTGTCCCTCTACTCAGTCTCATACAGACTGCTCAGAGGTGACCTGTATCTGGCATACAAGGCCATTTCAGACCCAGCCTTAATGGAGTTACTGCATATCTGTAAGACAAACTCCATTTGCGCAACCCACACGCAAGGCCCTAACCTGGTCTGTGACATTAATAGAACTTGTTGGCGGGATAACATTTGTGTCCCAAAGACTCTCCCATCTGTGGAATAGTCTCCCTCTCCATGTCAAGCACAGTACCTCTCTAGCCCTCTTTAAGAGGAACCTGGATGACTGGATGGGAAACAGAAAATATACCCCTGGGATCCCACCTGTGTCCCTTCTGGACAGGGGAAACAGGTGCTGACTTTGAGAGAAGACGGGCAAAATTCTTGGCTAGGTGTATAAGGGTTTCCGTGACAATAGCCTAGTATCACCCTATGAACCTATGAACAGAGCATGTATAGGAGTTGACATAATGGTTAGGGTGTTTACCTCGGAGACAAAAAGCACAGGGTTTCATTCTCACCTTTGAGGAAAATTAGCTAGGCTTAAAATGGCCCACAAGGGCAGCTAGCCTATAGATTTAAAGTGGGAGGTTGGCATAATGGTTCAGGTGTTTACCTTACAGACATAAGGTGCAGGGTTTGATTCTCACATGGGGTAATTGGCTAGGCTTAAAATGGCCCATAACGGCAGTTAGCCTACTACTAACCTATGAAACTATGGAGGAACCAACAGAACACAGAAGACAGAAGATCTATAAGAATTAAATATCACCATCACATCAGTCAGTCACCTAAAATGTCTAGAACTTGCTCTTTCTTGGTCTAAGCATAATTCAGTAAACAATGCAGGGAAATACTGAAATGTAAAGCTTATAGTTATAGTATAATAAGTAACATGCTTAAGAAATGTGACACAGCTGCAAGACACATACCATTTAAGTACCAAATAGGCCACTAATAACTCCTTATACACTTGTGCAAATTGTTGCACCACACTAGTGGCTAAGCAAAAACAGCCTGTAGCCCAAAAGATACAATAAAGCAGCTGTTGTAGTGGGAAGTACAATATGTAACTTGTGATTATAAATGGGAATCTGTTAAATCCTGATAGACTAGAAATATGAATGAACCTAGGATCAGTATCACAAGTTTGTGAACTTGCTTCTTTCACTCCCCTTTTGTTCAATATGTAAACAGTAACATTCAAATCACTTTTTTATCTCACAGACAGTATGAAAAAACAAGATAAACAGCATACCTTTTTTGACTTGTGTTTAAAAAAAAAAAGAAGCTTAAAACGTGCTCTGATACTTGCTGTTGCAGGGGCAAAAACTTTCTGGTTGTCACTTGAATGTGGAATATCACCTCTAATAATGTGTCACTTCCTTTTCCCACTACAAATAGGGACTACTTATTTGAGAAAAAAGGCCCCCCTCACTGTAAAACAAAAAAAACCTCTTACAGCAACCTGTTCCAGAAAAAACAATCAGAGAACTAGATTTTACTCATGAAAAGGAAGTGAAGTTAGCAGATATTTTAAATGCAGGGTATTTTAGTCCACCTTGCTTCTGCCTTGAAACAGCTAGGATGTTCTGTTAATATCATTGCTTTGTTACAAATCCTTACTATGCAAGCCTAAGGTAAAATGCAGCACAGCCTGATTTCTGGGCTGCTAGAGGGCCAGCTGCAGCAGGATAATTAGTGTACTTTCACCTGTCACGGTTTTTATTAATGAAAGATAAATGGAGAAAACCCAAAGCCGTACTCGTTTCCAGAGCTGCTGCAGCAAGTTAGGAAAGTTTAAACAGCAGCCTAGAGGGAAATATGCCTTTCCTAGAAGTTCAGTACTAATAACAACTGTTATTTTTATACATTTAAAATTCACTACGCAGATTACTCTCCTTACTCAGGAATTTTGTGTGTGTGTGTGTGAGAGAGTGTTTTGGGGGAGACCTGCTTGACCAAAAGGGATTGTGAGAACACTATAATACTGAAGCAGCTGAAAAACACTTGAAACATGAGCCACAAAGCATCACAGAAAATTATGAAATCTACATCACCTGGTATCTAACAATTGAAAAGATAAATGCGAGAAAACCAGATATAGTAGTCCATAAAAAGAAGACAAAAGTAGTATTGATCACTGAAATTGCTACACCCAGTGACTACAGTGTCTTATGTACAGAAAGCCACAAAGTCATAAAATATCAGGATTTGCAGGCAGAAATGAGAGCAATGTGGATGAAAGATATCCAAACAGATCCAGTAGTAGTAGAATCAATGGGTTGTATAAAAAAGAATCTACAATCATATTTAGATATACCAATACATGTAGCGCCATACAAATTGCAGGAGTCATTACTGGGCACATTGCAGGTGCTGCGAAGAGCACTTCTGGCTGACATCAAAGACTGAAACAATACTAATTTCATAAACTTTAATCATACTTTGACTTAGAAATGGGGTCCATTCCTGTCATAGTATTAAAAACCCAACAGACGTGGAGAAATTAAAAAAAATATATATATATATATATGCATGTATGTAACAGTCATTAGGCAGATTCAATTTGAGTAGAAAGTCTCATTAAACTAGACCTCATAAGTTTGTGTGTCTGTGTCCTGAGGGAGGTTCCTACCAATATTACCAAAAGAGCTAGAAGGCTATGTTAGTCTGTGTCGTCAGATAGAAGGTCATGTAGGTCTGTGTGTCATCAGACATACATGTGGGTTTGTTTGTCATCAGATAGAAGGTCATGTGGGTCTGTGTGTTGTCAGCTAGAAGGTCATGTGGGATGTGAGTCTGTGTGTCATCAGACAGAAGTTCATGTGGGTCTGTGTGTCATCAGACAGAAGTTCATAGAAGTTCATGAGGGTCTCTGTGTCATCAGATAGAAGGTCATGTCGGTCTGTGTCAGATAGAAGTCCATGTGTTGCTGTGTGTCATCAGACAGAAATTCATGTAGGTATATGTGTTATCAGACAGTGGTTCATGTGGTGCTGTGTGTCATCTGACAGAACTTCATGTGAGTCTGTGTGTCATCTGATGGAAGTTCATGTGGGTCTGTGTGTCATCTGATGGAAGTTCATGTGGGTCTGTGTGCAAACAGAAGTTCATGTGGGTCTGTGTGCAAACAGAAGTTCATGTGGGTCTGTGTGCAAACAGAAGTTCATGTGGGTATGTGTGTCATCAGATAGAAGTTCATGTCGTGCTGTGTGTCATCAGACAAGCTCTTATGGTGCTCTGTGTCATCAGATAAACGTTCATGTGGAGCTGTGTGTCGTCAAATAAAATTTCATGTGCGGTTATGTGTCATCAGACAGAGGTTCATTTGGGACATTTCCTTAAGTAATTGACTATAAATAATGCATTATGTAAGTGTATATATAGAATTAGCAGTCTTCACTGAGATTATGATTTATTTTATTATGTGGATCTCGAGTGCACCTGCTCTAGAGTTTGGGAAGAATGCCTAGTGGCTCTTTCTGCAGCAGACATATGTCTATTTGGTACTAGTATGATAGATGTTTTAAAGTTTAATGTAGTGTGGTTATGATTCAAATTAAAGTATGTGTGACCACTCAAACCAGTTGTGGTCATAATTTCTAGAGAAACTTGGGGAACTGCATAATGTTGAAATATTTCTGATTTATTTCAGTTAGTCTTCCAACAGACTACTACATTGCATGACTAGCCAGTGCTCCTGTTGGTTATGTTGATGGGCTGCCTTGGCTTTTTCCTGACATAAGTGGGGACACAATAGACTGGTTATACTTGCTTGTTGTTTGTATGAATAAGAGAAGTTCATCAGGGATGGTAAATTGATTAGGACGAAAACAACATTGATGTGCTCTTTTTGGATATCATATGAGTTAAAATAGAGATGTAGAGTGATCTAATATTTACTTATAAAATAAATTTTCTACAGTATTATGTATAAAATAAGTTGTTTGGCAGAATTTTTATACAGGATGGGAGTTGCCAAAGAGACTATGTAGAGTTCCATCATACCATTGTCTAAAGGCAACAGGCCAGGAATTGGTTTGAATGTCAGCTGAGGATGGTTTACTGACAAAATTGGAAGGAAGCATCATAGTCAAATGCAAAGGATAAAAAGACAATTTATTCCTTAAGTAAGTGGTTCCAGACTTATGTTTGGAGGGTTGTTTTCCTTTTATTACCATGACATATTTAAATGACTTGATGATAAGGCTGGGTGTTTTGTATGGCAGAAGTTATGTGTTCAAAGACAACAGGTAAGATGGATAACTAGTCTATATTTGGGAGTCCCAACAACAAAGATAAGAATTTTAAAGTGGCCAAGGACAAAAGCAGTGTTGACTTGCATACTAGGAATTAAGGAATGGATTAGTTTTCAGTTTTAAACTTAAAAATAGCAGGTAATAACTAAAGGGCATTTAAACAAAAATATCCAGTCCATTTAGGTGATGTGCTTGTTAGTGATTACTTATTAACACCCAATAGTTATATTCTGACATATGTCAGAGGGTGTTCAATCCCCACTTATGTTGTATATGTTACTGTGCATTTAAATAACAGATGGTATGGCATTTTCTTTGTCAAAGAAAATGAAAATGATTAGTACTTTTGTTTCAAAAGTGAAAATAACATGCAAGTTCAGGGATCAAGAGGAACTCACAATGACTGTATTCAGTTTAACCTCATTTCTTTTTTTAATTGCTGTTTGCAGCTGACACTGTCAAATGTTTGGCTTAATTTTCCTGGTGAGGACTGTGGCTGGCTCAAAGGAAGATAAGTTAATGTTTCTTGCATAATGCTCAAATCCCATGGAGAGATAATATTAATTAAAGGAGATGTTAAAAGTAAAACTCCACTTAAGACCATGATAATTAGACTAGTTATCAGACAGAAACAAATAGTTTACACTTGTGTTTTTGACTGCAGGGTAATCTAACCTACATTCAAAGAGATGGTTTATCAAACAGATCTAGGCCACACCTCTCAACTGTCCAGACTTTTGCATTGTATTTTTGGTCTGCTCCTCATACAGTTTTGGTTTTCTGACAAATAACTGGCAAATCATTGAGGACTGAAGTCAGAAAATAATGACAGAGTTGAGTTTCTGACTTCAAATCCTTCATAAAATTCATGCTAATGCGAAACCTGTTATTCTATCAACTTTCTATGTTTGTAAGAGCAATATTTAAAATTTCTACCCCCATTATTTACGGTTTTGTCCAGATTTAATGCTCTAAGAGATTCAGAGGTATTATCTAGGCCAATGACTATTGTCCAAGTGAACCTCTTGCATTTCTTTTTTTTTCCATAATAAATCTTTATTGTTATATTATTTTCATAAACAAGTAAAAACAAACACAAATTTTTAAAAGAAAAAATATAAAACAAAGGATTACTAACTAATATCACTATCATACCAAACAAATATACAATATTTACAAGAATGCTTCCATGTAAAACATTTAGAATAGAGAAAAAACAAAAAGTAGTTAATAACATTTCCAGTAATATACAGTTTAAATACAAAATTCTCTCCAAGCAAGTATATAAATGTGAGTATTATGCTAATATAATATTAAATATCTATTCCCAAATTTTTGGGTTATTAATGTTTTTATTATTCAGACTTAAGAGTAGTTTATGAGCTAATATATGCCTTGTTGCCAAAACTCTAAAGTTTCCCAAGATGTTTTAGATGGGTCTAACCAATTAGTGGCTATATAAAGTTTCATTAACAGAAAATATTAATATATATGGTACTTTGTGATCTAGGGAGTTCTTTCGGAAGAATATGTAAAATCGTAAATTTCCATGACAACGTTGTACTTTGGTAACCCATCTTCTGAAGTTGAATCTTAAGGGAATTCCAAAGCTTATATATGCATTTACAGGTCCAGAACATATGAAGAAGATCAGCCAGTTGATTTTTACAGTATGGACAGGTTGGAGAGTTTTTAGCATTAAATTTATGTAGGGTAAGGCGTGTATAATATGCATTATTCCATATCATCAACTGGGTATACATCAATTTTTGAAGAGAAATAGACTTGATAGTCAGGTCAATTGCTTTTAACATATTACTTTTGTCTGTCACTAAAACTTTCTCTTCCCAATAGTTGGATAACAGAATTTTATCATGAAATTTAAAGTCTTTAATTAATTTATTTGTTGTCGTTATATATTTAATATCCTGTTGGAGGGCTTGCCACAACTCAAAGCATTTATTAACATTTTCATCTTCAGGTTTAAAATTTAAAAAGTAGCTCATAGCAAGTTCTCTAATTTGTCTCAAAATAACAAGATAATTTTTGGGTAAGTTAAATTCTTGTCTTATTTGATTGGCCAAGCGGTCCAGATATTTGTATATATCAATCAAATTTAAATTAACTATTAGTGGAAACTGTTTAAGATCAATTCATTGATTGTTCAATTTTAAATTAGGATTCCTATGAAATGGTTGAAACTGGACCCAGATCCAAAGATTGAAATAAATCGTGTATAGATAATATGTTAGTTTTAATAGGTTCAATAATCCCATAAATTTTCAAAGTATCTTTACCTACAAAGGGTATTGCTTTAGGATTAATGTTTAACTTTAAAATATATCTATAATTCAAAATCACCCAAGTTGATGTCCACTTAGTAGTAGTTGTATCATAGTTGGCAATTCTTAGAATTCTGTTAGAGTTCACGATTAGGTAGTACAATTCGAAGTTAGGCAACTCCAGTCCTCCTTTATTTTTTGGGGTCATTAATTTATCATAAGATATCCTGTTTTTTTTTGGTTCCCAAATGAATTTAGCCAAGTCTTTATGAATTTTTTTAAAAAATGTCTTCAAAAGTATTAATTGGGCTGATCTAAAATTATAAAGTAATCGTGGTAACACATTCATTTTGACAATTGAAACTTTTGCTAGTAGTGGCAATCATAAATTTTTCCACCTCTCGAAATCAAAAATTATTTGGTCCCAAATTGTTTTAATGTTATTATTGTAGAAGTCTTTATTGTCTGTAGAAAACTCAATACCTAAATTTTTAATTTTTTCTTTAAATGTTACCTGTTCAACCAAAGGCAATAACGAAAAAGGTTTAGGTGTCTTTAAAGGAAAAATATTGTTTTTTTTTTTCCAAGTTAATTTTGCAGTTACAGACTTCTGAAAAATCATTAACAGCCTTCAATAATTTGTCAGTATCAGATATTGGAGATGCACAGTAAATATTAAGATCATCCGCAAACGCTGCCATTAAAATTTTAGTTCCATAAATTATTGGGACATTATGATAGACATTCTGCTTAATATAGAAGAACAGAGACTCAAGATAAAGATTAAATAGTAAAGGGGACAAAGGGCAGCCCTGGTGTGTTCCAGTCAATCTGTATTCTTTTGTTGAGGCTTCTATTAATGCACAGTGTAGTATAGGGATTACTATATAATATTTGCAACATTTGAACAAATTCATGGGATATATTAAAATAAGGTAAAAGAGAAAACAAAAAATTTGTATCAACCCTGTCAAAGGCCTTCTGTGCATCAATTATAAGGGCATAGATATTAAGATTATTTTGTTTAGCATGTGTTATCATAGTATGTAATGTAAGAGTAATATCACTGGTTTGTCTACCTGCCATAAATCCAGCCTGTTCTTTGGATATTATATGAGTCATGATTTTCTTCAGTCTAGATGCTATAATGGAGGTTAGAATTTTCATGTCTACATTCATTAATGATATTGGTCTATAATTATCGGGGTTTTGAGGATCTGTATTGGCCTTATGTATAAAAATAGTCTTTGAGGCGTTAAGATGAGGGTCATTAATAGTATTCCTAATTATGTAGTTAAATATAACTGAAAGTATCTTACCAAAAATATCCGCAAACCTTTTATAAAACTCCACTGTCATCCCATCAGGACCTGGTGATTTGTGTGATTTCATATGTTGAATTGTATATACTATGTCTTCTTCAGATATCGGTTTAACTAAATCATTTTAAATATTATCTTCTATTTCTGGAAACTTAATTGATTGTAAAAATTGTTCATAGATTTTGCCCATCATAAATTTTTGTATATATTTTCTCAAAAATATTAATAATATCCTCTGCTTTAGAATATATTTTATTATTAAATTGTATTTCCGAAATTTGTAGTGATTGTTTTTGATTGATTAATGATCCTGGCCAACGCTCTCGATGGTGTTTGAACGTGATTAGCATATCTCGCTAACATCTTATATTCTTGAAATGTTAATCTACTATTTTTCATTAAGAAGAGATCCTTCTGACATTTAAATAGTTCTTTCTCTGTTTGTTCATTAAAATTCTGAATCAGTTGTTGATCCAATAATTTAATTTTCGTTTCCAAGTTTTGAATATCTTTATTTAGTATTTTTTTAATAATAAGAGGCTTTTTGCAAAAGGATCCCTCTTATTTGTGTTTTAACTATTGCCCATTCAATATCTGGGGCATGTTGTTGTTCCTTTAGACTAACCAGTAAGTCTTTAATCTTTCTTTTATCTCCTTAGCAAAACTCAGCTAAATTTTCGAATGATCTGATAAAAATCGTGCATGTATAACAACTATAGGTTCTAAACTAATCAATGTTCTTGAAATCAGGAAGAAATCTATTCTGGACCACATTTTATGACATGGGGAATAAAATGTAAAATTATTTGTACTATTAGCATTGTTTAAATAGTGAAAAGGGTCATATAGTTGAAAGTCTTCTTTAATATCAGCCAGTGCCAATACTGCATGCTTATTAAATGCTTTGTGTGGACAAGATCTATCCAACTTCAGATTTTGATAAGCATTCCAATCACCTCCAACAATTACGTAGTATCTATCAAATTGTGTTAAAATTGAATACAGTGATGTTATGAATATTTGTTGATCATTACAAGGTGCATATATGTTTAAAAGTAAAATAGGTTTATCAAATAATGTAGATGCCAGAATAACATAGCACCATCGCCCATCTTTATCTGTATTAGAATCTAAAAGTTTGTCCTTATATTGGTCTTTAATAATTATAGCTACCCCAGCACTATTTGACTTACCTTTCGATGCTATTACTTCTCTGATCCACTTCTTTTTTTTTATATCAACCCATTTATCATTCATTAAATGCGTTTCTTGCAGTAAAATAAACCACGCCTTAGCCTGCAACAATACATGTAACAATAGTTTCCTCTTCTTTAAATTCTGGAGCCCTTTAACATTCCATGAATCTAATTCCCACATTACCAAGGTTGACTGTACAATAAATGTTTTGGAGAGAAAAGATAAAAAAAAATACAGTATATTCAAAACCATACATGATCTGAAAGCAATCCATATATCCCGTCCTAAACCAGTGCTTACCCACTCTAACCCTGGACCAGGACATATATAGGTCTTGTGTAATATAGAATAACAGAAGGTTTAAGAAAAGAAACATACAGGAAAACATCACATTATAAAATTTCAAACATGTTCCATAGCTGAGACCTATATAATATAACTTAACTACGACAAAGCCTAAACTAAACATTCCCTAACAAGCACTGCATTGAGCTACATCTCCCCAATCAAGTATATTTAAGCAAATCAAATTAAAATACAATATTACAGTATATATGAAAATAAATTGAAAAAAGGAAGTATTAATATTTGGATTAGCTATCTATAGATAAACCGCATGCATAGAGACACACACACAAAAAAAAAATAAATAAAATAAAAAAATGTTAAAATAAATATATAGTTAAATACATGTATCCCTGGTTATAAACCCACACTAACATAGTTTTATACTAAAGCAAACTACTAACTAATATAAAATGCATTATCACTTTAACACAGTACATTATGAGCTATAATGAGAAGCATATTTATACAAACATTACTAAATACCTGCACCCTCTCTAAATAATATAACCACAAAATTCTACATAAACATGTATGAGACACAAATAAAATATTCCTATGTGCTTACTTTACCATACAACAGTGTTATTTTGAAGTTAAATGAATAAAAAGATGTTAAAACAGTTTCCTTTGGTTTCCCAAGCCTGGAAACCCTGTGAAATATTCGCGACGGGGGACCGCTTTTACAGACGGACTCCCAAAAGTGTCACAGCAAAATCTGCACCCATGACAGCATTTTAGGCACTTCCTGTCTTCCTCCTCATCGAAAACACTTCGTAGAAGCCATAAAACGATGGGAAATGAATGCAGGTAATCAAGACAAGCAAAAACAAACAGTTTTATTACTCTGGAAGAGGCCTAGAGCTTTTTAAACGCAAACAAAGGATTATCCAGTCCTGGGAACACAGTAAACAATGGATCCGACCTCAGCAGCATGCCAGTCTCAACGAAAGTTCAATTCAAGTCTCTGATACAGGTAAAGCCTTGAAAACTTTAAGAAACAGATTTTTTGCCTCATTTTTAGTGGAAATAGCATGTTTAATCCCATCGATTGTAAATATAAGCATATGTGGGTATTTCATTTGAAACTTAATTTGTTTGTCAATAAGAAATTTACATTATGAAGACGAAGACTGTCTAGCTTGTCTTACCTGTATGGGTAAATCCTGTGACATAGATATTTTATTATTTTTCCACATGATATAGCCTCCAGTTTGTTTTACAGTAGTAAGTATTCTGCTTACATCTTGATAGTTAAGTATTTTAACATATACAGGTCTAGGAAAGTTAGATGCTTGTGACTCTCTCAAAGCTCTGTGCGCTCTTTCAATAATAATTTGTTTCACCCCATCAGAGTCATTTAACAGCACTTCAAATATTTGTAATATGGATGGAATTAATTCATTATACTGAATAGATTTTGGAATCCCTCTGAGAATAATATTGTTTCTCCTGGATCTTGCTTCTAAGTCCGTAAGCTTGTTTTGCATAGCCTGTATATCCACATCATGTAGATTAGTTTTCTTTTCAAGTAAAGTTAATTTATCCTCATTTTCAGAAATTTGAGCTTCCGTCTTGTCCATTCTCTCCAGCAACTAAGTACATGAGTTCCCAAATGTTTGTATTTGACAAGTCAGTTCTTTCAGAGCTTCTTGTATGGGTAGCAGAGCATTTCTGATATCTTCCATGTTTAATGTTGTTCAGATTTAGATTTGGTCCCTGATTTCTGTTGTTCCTATATTTTAGTAATTTTTTGTCTTTTAGAAATCACATCCTTTTCAGGTGACTGCAATTCCGAAAGTTTTGTTTTAGTAGTGGTTGTATCCATGTTTTTTTCCTCTTTTGACATCTTATTTGAACACAAAGACTTGCAGTATAAAAAGCACATGGTTCCTTTGTTTACTTCTCTCTGCAGAGCCAGCTAATCTGTTGTAATCCAGTGAAATATATTCCTTTTTTCCATTTTTTCTTCTTAGTAATAGATAGTTAAGTGTAGTTGAAGTTATTTTATCGAAGATTTGATGTTAAAAGCTTTATATTATCCACTCAGGGTTTAGATTTCCTCAGGTTAATTAGAGAGCTGCAGTTCAGCAGTGCTTACAGAACAGCAGCCATCTTTGAATCCCAACCTCTTGCATTTCTGTAGATAAGTATTCCACTTTGCATGACTGCTGTCCTCATTCAGATGTTTGTTTATGACTTTATATGTATGCTAACTAGGTAGGTGCACTGTTCAATTACCTTATTCAGCCATGAGCTGGGCCAGAAGGAAAATAAGAAAGAAATTATTTTGCAGTGAATTGGAATACAAGAAGCAATATCAATAAAAACACAACACTACAATAGTAATAGTCACAAGACAATGTTTAATAACAAGACTCCATACATAGTTATACGGTAAAATATTGGCAATCAAGGGTTGCACATTTCTGCATAAAGGAAAGATAGTTTGGAATAAAAATTATACTCTCCACGCTGAAAACTGTAACATCTTTAGACCAGGGTGCTGTGTCAATGGTGTTTTGTGCTAATGAAGGAATCAAGATGAAAAACTGTGTATCTGATTAGCAGAAAAAAACATGGTTGACTGGGTCCCTAAGGAGATAGCGAGACTAAACTGGCCTTATCTTGTTTTGCATTCATAGGTACCCTTTGTGTAATAGGGAGTGGTAGAAGGGCATACAGTAAGCTCTGAGTCAATGGGACTGAAAGAGCATCTATTTCTAGGATAATCTGTGAGGCAGAGTGAATAAGCAGAAAGCTTATAGTTCACAGTTGAAATTTGCTGTGAATGGATCCATCTTTGGCCTCCATCATAGCCCTGTAATATCATGAAAAGTAAATGAACTTCATTTCCTTTCCTGAGACAGTTATTTGTGTACTGATGGAGTTTGCCAGTTGTTACTAAAGTCAAGGAAAATGTACTGATGACACAAATTCCATTAGGTGAAGGATTCCTGGTAAAGCTGAAAAGATCTGGTACTCCCTTGCTTGATAGCATACTATGCAAAGGATTATGATGAGGTTGCCAATCATAACCTGCTTATTATGTGTTTGAGACATGGATCCCCGGAAATTCCCCTCAAGAATGAAGCTCTATGTACCTGGTTACAGGGGAAAGATAACACAAAATGTTTTGCCAGCTTTTAAAGCCATAAAACACTTACCTGGCGCTGTTAGAAAAATAGTGTAATGCAGTTACCTTTACACTCACCTCTGTGTGTCTCAACAGTCCAGATTTTTGCAGAATGTTCATATTATTGCTTTATATTTTTGGTCTATTCCGCATAAAGTCTGTTCTTTTTTTTTTGGATAAACCACTGAGGCTGGAAGTCATTAAATAATCACATACATTTGAGTTTCAGAATTTGTGTCCTTCAGAAAATAGACACTAATATCCTGCTATTCTAGCAGCTAAGATCATTTGAAGAAGTTGAGGACATGTTACCAATATGGACAACAGGCAGAAACAAATCTTTTTTCTCTGATGATGTAATTTGCTGGTGAGTACTGGCACACTTTACTGCCTGGTGCTAAACCCAACCTTACCAACTTTAGCAGGAGGGTGCGTAACAGTTGTTAAGGTCAGGTCATGTGTCAATCCAATGCTTAACTAATTTATATTTTTCTGAATATCAGAGTGTAATCACTGTGCTTCATGCACTATATTTCTATAGTGTTGTCTCTATTAATTTGGAGGTTTCCCTATTTGAAACTGCCCTGAAAGGCCATTGGTGCTCTTTAACACTAGTGCAAGAGATCCTTCTTTCTGTTAGTTGTTACCCTGCACAGACTGTTTGCTGCAGTTAGCTCCCCAACCATAGACTTAGAAAATTATAAATTTCATTGTGTTGCTGATGAAATTGTGCAGAGACTCTATACAAGAGGTTACTCTGATAACAAAAAAAAAAATTAACTCGTCCCTAGAAAAGGTGGAGAATAGAGATACAAGGGTTAACCGAAGGATAGATCATGTCGTTGGAGAGATTATGGAATTTCTGAGAAAGAAGACATACATTTTGTTAAGTGCCATGTCCCCTTTGTGGAAAGTGAGAAACAGTCTAGAAAAGCATTGGTAAATAACTACAGAAGCCAAGACATGGATTACCCTAATTTGAACATTTAAAAACAAAAATCCCTGAATGCTGCTGATATTATCATGCATATAGATATGACTAGGGATGAACAGGATAGTAAGGGGTATTCTACATGTGGGTATCTGAATAATAGATCAGGGTTCTCCATATACTGTATCGGGTGCATTTTAAAACTCCAGGAAGCAGTAATTGTTATTGTGACTACCCTCCACTGGACCAGTAATTAAGGAGCTTCAGTCCTCACCACTGGCACTAGTGAGGGACATATATTGAGAGGATGACAAGTACACACACATTATTTCCAGATGCAGCTCTCTCCATCAAGTGCAATTTTCCTTAAGCGCACACAAAGACCACAGTAAGTCTGGGGCTGGTTTCTCCATCTTTCTCCAATCCCCAGAAAGACTCCCCACTGGCACAGCTATAGAGTTGAGATCTTAGCTGAGGGTCAAGCCAAGACCTTCAGCACCCTCTCTGCCCAATCAGTGCTTTGTGTCCCTGTCCAAGTAGCTGACACACACACACACTCATTGAGGTTTGATTTACACACACACACACACACACACACACACACACACACACACACACACACACACACACCTTGGAACAGGCTAGCTATGCCCCCTTTCACCCATACAGACTATAATGTAGTTATCACTGCCACCAGCTAATTCTTATCAGCTACTTTAAGGCCCTTAACAAAGGGTGCCTGATCTTACTGTGTAATGTTACTATTAATACAAATGGTAGTTTGAACAAGAGCAAGGCTGTTAGGAATGGCCTACACAGTGTCACCAAACAAATATGCAAGTACTCTCAGAACATAAATAGCTCTACACAAATCAGCTACAATGAAAGGTTTAAATCTATTTAATAATAAATAATAAAAGAACAAGACAATACTAAATATATATTCACAGTGACAGTGTTCAAAACCACAGGAAATATTTAAAACAACATTGCAGGACAGTCTCAAATAAATAAAGAAAAACATCTAAACTATGCTTCACTATATTCCTGACTGAATCTAAGAGAATTACTATACCCTAGAAACTTAACTTGCAGAGTAGGACAAATGTGTGGTGAATGGGTCTTCTTATCGGGTCCAAGTCAAACTACAGAATGCTGTGTCTCTCTAAGAGACTTCTTAAATTAATATCTCAAATATTACTGCTGGGATAGCTTGCAGAATGACATCATTTCTTATCTGACTCTCCTAGGTGAAAGCCCCAATGCTGGAAGCTAGCAGTATTTAGCATCTACCTGTGAAAATACATAGCCCTCAGATCTTTGGCAGATGCTGAAAGTCATAAAGCAATTGTAGTAATTAGTTACCTCTGAGGATAATACAGAAAACTTCTCAGCATATACATTGTGTCTCCTTGCTGAAAGATATCATCTTTTATTGCGTAGCCATAAAGTAAGTTAATTTCAACTATTTTTCTAAAATTTACTAAATTGAGGTTAACCACCTGTTTCACAGTTTCCACTGTTAAAGTATATACATTTAAACAGTTACAATAGTGCATGCACATTTCTGTACTTTTCCAGTAAGGTACACTGTGGTTGCATTTCAAACAGCACTTTACAAATACCTTCAAGGATTTTTTTTCCCAAAAGCATTTTTATTTTATTTTCATTATAAACATATGCAAATGTACATATAACAAATACAATAAAACAATAACAACACTATTTACAATATTTACATTCATCCATGATAAACAATCATTTTATCCATGAAAAGTTATCAGTATTTGTTCAAAATGTTTTTCAATTTTTGCCATGCTATTTTTTTTTTTATGAGTAATGTTATGAGTTCCCTAACAAATGGTTTGCAGTTCTTTTTTACAACTTTTGCTAAATTAATAAATTCTTTAAACATCAAATCGTGTTTACTTTTCCAGTTCAAAGTAATAACTTTTCTGGTAATTGCAAGAATTAACCAGAGTAACTGAATCTGAGATTTAGGTATTACATAGGAACACTGAATAGGATTAGTGAGTTAGAAATATGACAGTTATCAGACCATAAAGCCTTTACAAAATATCTGAAGTCTTTCCAGTATTGAGCAACATTTCTACATTCAATGAACATGTGAACCCAGTTGGCCAACATTTACTTTCACTGTTTTTGAGTATAAGATTTATTTTATCTGGAGTATAGAAACTCCTATTCATAAATTTCCATGTACACAATCTCCAATGTAATAAAGATGAGGTACCATACGTAGATTTCAATAGCACTTTTTTTGTATTCATCAGATATTTGTTCTCCATTAATCTTTACATAGTAATTCCAGAAATCTGTGTCAAACTTTAGTATGTCTTCTCTTAGTATTTTATAGATAGGTGAGATACTTGATTTTTGATCATCTGTCTTTTCAAGACACCTAATAAAAAGCTGGCTCAAACTAGGTATAGATTCAGTTTCTAGGTTGATTGATACTCTCACTTTCTTTTCTATAAACTGCCGTAATGAGTGTATAAATAACCAACTTTCTTGACTATTATCAAAACTACATAGAAGAGAGTTTACTGGTTTAATACTCTTATTTTCAATAAACTGATGCCAGAATATCAAGTTATTTTCCTTTAATTTTTGCATCTCATTGATGTTGAAATAATCTAGGCAATCAGGGGAGTATGCTATAGGGAACATAAGAAATATAAATTGTTTAATGTTGTAATTACAATCAATTATATTTTCAAAGTTATTAAATATTTGATTAATGCCGAAATAAAAATGATCAAAAAATGATCAAACTTATTAAATAAACAAAATTCATGTAAAAGCCAATGAACTCTACTTATTCTGTAATTCCTTAAATTGATTTTCTATAGTTCTGACATCGGTTATATGAATCTCATGTATTATTTTCCAGTCGGATATATAGGTAGGTGAGATCCAATGTAACATTACATTATTTATAACTGATTTGGAATAAAGATCTATTCTAGGGAATTCTATCCCATTACTGTTCCAAGCTCTAATGTGCATTTATATGCAATCCTAGGTTTTAAGGGGAACCATAAAAATTTAACTAGCATGGAATCACATTTTTCAATAAGTTTTTAGGAGGGGGTAGTATCAATGACTGTATATAAAACAACATTTTAGGTAAAACTATTATTCTAATTAAAGATAGCCTATCCTCCATTGTGAAGAACATTTTATTCCATCTTTTGATTAGTTCACTAATGGTGGCTATTAAATTATTGTAGTTTAGTTTAACAGACTCTTTCCATGTACTTTTATACTGACACCCAAATATTCTAATACATCATTCTCCCAATTAAACAGGCTATTCCCTCTTAGGTTTTTGTTGATCTTTTTGTTAATTAGTAATGTTTTTGATTTATTATGATTAAATTTAAGCCCTGAAATTCTTTCAAAGTTGCTTAAGGTATAAAGAACCATCAATATCACCCAACGTTAACAACATATCATCAGCAAATAATTGTTTCTTAGGACAATACTCCTTATTAACTTGAAAGCCTTTTATATTTTGCTTGTTTCTAATATATGTAGCAAAAGGTTCCATTGAAAGAGCGAACAATAACGGTGACAAAGGACAACCTTGTCTAGTTCCCTTGAGGATTTCTAGTGGTGACAATAGACATGATCTGATTTTCACATAAGCTTGTGCCCCACTATAAAGTTTCATTAATAATCTGAGGAGAATTCAAAACCAATCAGAATTCTTTGTAGGTAAGACCAACTAATAGAATCAAAAGCCTTTTCTATGTCTAGGCTGATAATAGCTTTTTTTTTGTATTTGCATGCTACATCTATTGATAGCAATTTAATAATGTTATATTGCACTTTTCTATGAAGAATGAACCCTGTCTGATCATTATGTATTAGATTAGGTAATATTTTCTTTATCCTATTAGCTAATATTGTCAAGGAAATTTTATAATCAGTGTTTAGTGACAAAACTGGCTTATATGAATCACAAGATTTGGGGTCCTTACCTTGTTTTAAAATGGGGGAGATAATTGAATATTTCCATGATGGGGGTGTTGTACATTTTTGCTTAACCATAGTAAAGGCACTCATCATTTTCTTTATTATATATTCAGGAAAACTCTTATATAATTCAGGAATTATTCAATCTGATCCTGGAGCTTTATTATCTTTTACATTTTTATTTGCTCTTTCACTTCTGTTAGTGTTATTTGTTTATTTAATATGTTATTTTGTTGCACTGACACCTTAGTAGTTATAGTTTCTTGAATAAAAGTATTTATTACATTATCTGTCTCTAAAAGTGAATGTGTTATTTATATCTTTATTGTAGTTTTTGAACACTTCTAATATGCCCATTAAGTTAGATGTATTCTTAACTGGACCATCATTTTTATATTTAATCTCAATAATAAAATTTTGATTGTTTATTTTTTTGGATCTCACCGTTATTTTATGTAGATATTTAGGATTTACAGCATAAGATTGTAATTTCAATTTTTCCAGGTTTATGGCAACCTTATGATTCAGAACTTCTAAGTAGTTTTGATTTAACTTAGTAATTTTGTTATGTGCTACTTTATTTGGGTTTGCATCCATTTTTATCTTGTCTATGTTTTTTGTAAGTCTAAAAGTTCTTTGTCCCACACTCTCCTTTTCTTAAGATACCAAGATTTTATTCTACCATATATATAAACTTTAAAGGTGTCCCATAGTATAGTATCAGTCACATCACCATTATCATTTGTTTCCATAAACATGCCTATTTCTTTCATTATCCATTCCCTAAAGTCTTTTAACTTAGTGTAAGCAGGAATTATCTGTAGAAATCTTAAATCATCTGT
The DNA here is from genome assembly GCF_019279795.1 of Protopterus annectens. Taxonomy (NCBI): domain Eukaryota; kingdom Metazoa; phylum Chordata; order Ceratodontiformes; family Protopteridae; genus Protopterus; species Protopterus annectens. Next base: position 331,454,924 of record NC_056750.1, read on the forward strand.
ATGCATAGTTAATGTAAAGTTTATAGCATTATGGCCTGAAAGTAGACAAGTCATTATAGATACATCACTTATTTTTGAGTATATATTTGATACAAAGACCTTATCAATGTTTGTTTGTGTACCAAACCGATATGAATAGTGAGTATAGAATAAGGAATAATGCTTTCTTAAACCATGTATATATTTAAGGTTCATCTGGTTTGTAAAATCATTTAACTTCTTGACTTGAGATGTTACTTTTATTTTACCATTTTTAGAAGTATCACTGCCTGATAATAGGCAGTTAAAATCACCTGTTGCTATAATTTCCCCTTTTGCATTTAAAGTAATCAGGTTCAGAGATTTAGTACTTAGTCCTGGTATCCAGTATGTAGTAATCAAAGTATAATACTGCCTATTGGTTTCCAAAATAACCATGCATAGCATCCCATCTTTATCTGAAATTGTATCTATAATTCTTGGCATAGTATAAGTATTTTTCCATAGAATGTGTGCCCCTTCTCTTAGTCTTAAAACATGAATCAGCCAGAATGGTATAGTCACTAAATGAGTATTTTTGTAGGTCTTTTTTAATAGATGGGTTTCCTGTAAAAAGATGATCTGGGCTTTATGCATTTTGACATATTTAAGCAAACCAGCTCTTTTGACAGTATTGTTCAAACCATTAATATTTAATGATAAACATTTATAAACCATTAACTATAATGTGTATGTTGTTATTTACTGAAAGACCTTTCTTCCGTGTTGACTTGACATCTACTGAAAACTTACTTATCATGGATGTATAACATGTATTAAGCACTATTTTCAAAAACCCAAAACTATTTACAAACACATACATGAAACATCCATCCACCACCTCTCCAACACCAAAAGACACAAATTATCCATCTCTGCTTAGAACATAGTATAAAAACAAAAAAGTAAAGCATTATGAAAGCAACTAAAGAAATCTGAGTCCATGAAATATACATTAAAATAAGTGTCCAATATAACTAAAGCTATATGAATATGTCACATATGATAATAGCACCTCTGATAAGTAGATATGTCAGAAATACACATCAGATCAAAGTATGTATAAACATTAGAAGCTGAAGGTTAAGAAGATTGCCAATATTTCAAAGACTTTTCAAGAAACATCAGATGTTTTAACCATTTTGTCAGTCATCTAACATTTTTATGTAAGGATCTGTTGAAAATATATATATATATATATATATATATATATATATATATATATATAACACTTATTACAAAAAAAAAGCTTCACAACCCTCTGTTTAGTTACTATAGGTTTAGTTATGTAACATAAATCTGATGTTAATATGCATAGAGTTTTCTAATGCAGCTCTTAGTTCATTTAATGTAATTTAGTTACTAAAAGTGTCACTGAATCTGCAGAATGTATGCATCTATAAAAGAACATAGGTATTTTCAAAGGAGTTAAACACTTTTATCAGAACTAATTATTTACCATTTAAAGTATCTAAGTGAGGGATAACAAAATTTCAAGAGAAAAGAATTCTAAATACAGCCATGTAACAAGTTCAAAAGGTCAAGTGATGTAATCACTGTTGTTTCCTCAAGCTGCAGCTTCATAAACTTGTTAAAACGTATCTAAATAGGATCATGCACAGCAGAGGTGTTCTCTAGTGAGGAAAAAATTATTTTTGATGGGAAATTAAATCTCAAAGCTTTTAGAGTTTACAGAAAGAAAGAAAAAAAAACAGTCAAGCTGCCTTGTCAATGCATGTCACGAATCTCCACAATGAGAACAGTCATACAGAGCAACAGTTTCCTCACAAAACATCATTATGAAAAAATTAACCCTTTCATATAAAAACAGTTATTTAAACAGCTGCCTCAAATCAGAAATCATGTTATGACATTTCAATCATTTACCCACCAATTAACCAATCCAGAGGAAAAAAAAAAGAACCTAGTATGTGTGTGTGTGTGTGTGTGTATATATATATATATATATATATATATATATATATATATATATATACACACACACACACACACATATGGTTTACCTTCATATTGTCAGAAATGACAATATCGATCACACATTTGGACGAACCAAATGCACGAATTTCAAACATCGACATTCTCAGAAGTTCGAAAATCAGCAAATTGAATAGCTGATTCGCTGATTTTTCAATCCAAAATATTGAAGACACATCGTAATACCTGCACCCCCACACCCCCCCTACTTTAATATACTAACTCCAAAATCACACTACAGTGGGGAAAGGGATCATTTCCTGATCCCCACTATAGTGTAATCTGCACCCACAATGTCGAATCTGCAATGAGCGAATGGCAATGTACATTTGCCCATTGCACATTCAAACAATTTTTTCGAGGTTTTGCCACTTTGAAAAACTCATTTTGCACAAAGTGGATTCGCACGAGTGCATAACGCACTTATGAAGGTAAACTTTTATATATATATATATATATATATATATATATATATATATATACATATATATATATATATATATATATATATATAAACTTATATTTAGCCATCTATAAAACACCATTAATGCACTGTATTAATGTTTATATGTGTCTAAACAAAGAGTCTAAAACATCAAGTTAGAAACACTAATCAGAAACATATTGTTACTCCACTACTGACTCACTAGAAAAAATGCACTTTGGTATAAAGTCAAATTATACTATTACTGAAGAATTAGAAGACATATATTATTTGTAGTTATTTAAAAGGGAAAACTATGTAAAGCACTTATAGTGGGGAAAAGAGAGAAAAGGAACATTAGTAACAAAAAGGAATTGGAAGAAAGAAGGCAGAGTTAGAAAGAGAGTGAATGTTATTTAAATACTTAATAGTATATGTAATTAGAAGTAGATATAGAAAGGAAAAGCAAAAGTTAATAAAGATGACTCACATTACCTTACAGTATAGAGATTTTCCAGAATCAAATATATTATGATTCATTAAACAAAGCATTTAAAATTGGAAGGAATTTATTCATTTGTCCTTTAGTTTCTTAGTCTTGCTTGCTTCTTCCTTCACAGACCATCCATTTTTTGTTGCCTGTCTCTTCAAACTCTGGAATGACCATTCCATTTCTTCTATGTCCAACAGTATTTTCTTCTTTTGGACTAATTCTACTGCTTCTTGTAGGGAATCAAAGATCTTCACTCCTTCTGGCAAGGTGATTTTTATTCTTGCAGGAAAAAGAATTTGAGCTTTAATACTGGCTTTTTTTCAAGGACTTAATTAGAGGAACACACTCTTTTCTTCTGGATATGACTACAGAGGTGTAGTCATTGTCAAAATGAATAACTTTTTCACCCACCTTGATAGGGGAATTGGTCCAAGCTGATTTCAGCACTAAGTCCTTGTCTTGTGAGTAAAGAAATCTAACTATAATAGACCTGGGGTTAGATGAACTCAGAGATGAAGCTGGATTTGCAGGGACCGATAAGCTCTCTCAAGTCTAAAAGTGAGTGATTCAGGCATGTTTAGTGCTGATGAAAACCACTTATTGAGGAACTGAATCATGTTAGCACCATCTTCTTTCTCAGGAATTCCATATATTCTTATGCTATTCCTCCTTGATCTACTTTCACGGTCTTCCAGTTTCTCAATCAGCCTGATGTTTTGTTTCAGAAGAAATTCATTGTGATGTTCATTTTCTGTCACCTAGTATCTAGGTCAGTTATTGTTTCCTCTAAGGAAAAAAAAATCTGTTCAGATTTTTTTTTTACTATTCCATTTGGAAGTTCCAGTTGTTTACTACATTATTGTTTGATAATATCCATTATGTTTTCAAATTTGTCCATTTTTAGTGACAGTTCTTGGATGTTTGTTATTATAACATGTAGTTCTTTCTTCACTGCACTCTCCTGGTGTGGGTTTCTTCTAGTTGCTCATGTTCAGATCTCAAATAGAAAACTTCTTGACAGGAATAATTAAAAAAAATCTCTTGACTATGTATTAATTTTTAGAAAATAATAAAGAGTCTATTTTAATCCATCTTTGAGTATACTTTTAGATATATTTTTCTAAAAAGTAAAGTATATTTCCTGTCAGGATATTAATATCTAAGCAGAGCTATGGATTTCTACTGCTATCAGACTGGCATCTTGGCCATGCCCCCCACCTTCAAGGAGTTTGATATACACATGACATACAGTTCTAATGCATTTGTAATACAAGCATGGTATATACATCATGTTGATATTCACAAATGACATATAATTATTTACAAAATTCCAGATGGGTAGGCTGACAGTATCTTCCTTGTTCAGTTATCAATAGGCCATTGCATGTGTTTTCAGATGCTCCTATGATAAATATTATATAGGGCAAATGGTGAGGCAAGATAGAAACAGGGTACAAGAGCATATAAGGATGTCAAAGATGCCTCTCTTCTTAGTCAAGTAGCATCACATTTCTATGAAAAATATAATCAGGACACACGAGACGCAAGTTACTTTATTATGTATATATATGTCATGAGCCCGATTTTTTTATAAATGTTTCTGATGTACTTCCAAGGAAGGCAGTATGGTTAATTTTTCTTTTTGGTATAGTACAACTGCATGGTTTAAACAAATTGTGAAGTATTTATTGTAACTATGTATACAGGAAATTTAATATATATTTTATATATTTTTATTACAGTTGGTGGCTTATCTTATATTTAGTATAGTCAATATTCTGCTTGGGCCAGTGAAAATATTACTAGTATTAAAGGAATGAGATTGTGTTGATGGTTTTCAGAATCTTTGCAGGCATATTGCCAATGTGCTAGTTTTTTTTTTTTTTTTTTTTTTTTTTTTTAAGTGAATACATTGAAGTTGTTTTTTTAAGTTCCATTTCAGGTTGCTAGTTTGTGAGTTATAAAGTTCATCAACTATAATCTGATGAATCTGTTATATGCTGTGTTACTGTTAAAGGAATTAGAGGCTTTCGTTTGAAGAAATCTGGATTATTCCACCCTGAGTGTTGCTTTCTGCCAGTGAAGGGAGGGAACACTGCTGACTCTAAGAACACTAATGGCCAATTAATGGTTTCCAAGAATTCAATGAGGACCCCTCACATGCAACCTGGAAATGGTAAAAATACAAGACATGTAACTTAGAGCAGTTAGAAAGCTCCTCACTGTAGTAGACTGCTGATGGCAAAGCAACTTCTGAACATGTAGAATATCAGTGGTTATTGAAAGTCTAGACAGCAGAATCAGTACACACACTTGCACGAGTGTATGTGTTTGTGTATTTAAAGTTGACCTGTGAAATCCTCCTCCTCCTTTAAAAGGTAGGACTACTTTTAAAGTTAGCATTCAGAACATATTTGGCTGCACAAATATATTTAAATCTGATAGCTCTAGGATGGATATTTTAGACCTGCCTTTGGAGAACCTGAAACAACCCTGGAATACAACCTTGCCTTGTCTGAGTAGGTGACCCAAAGTGAAATGCCTTTTCCAGCAACTAATACATTAACAAGAAAGTCTGGGAAATGTAATGCAGTGGAGTTTGTGGTATAAGATGTGATTAAGGGATCTATCTGCAGGACCTCCTCCAGTGATGTAACTTTCAACTGCTATCTGTATTGCCCTATTGTCTGTGCTTATTCCTTGACAAAGTTGTTTTCCTACAGAAGGGCCTTTACATGTTAGGTAGTTTCTTGCAGCTGTGGTGTTGAACTGATATACAGTGATATGCAACATTTAATTTACAAGCCTGGTGGGTTGGAAGAGATGTACACCCATCCTCCATGTTTTTTTTCAGAAGCCTAGATACATCAAACTGCAGGGCTGCTAAGGGCATTTTTTAATGTAAAACATGACAGATTATGGTAGGGTCTATTTTGTACTGCTATACGGATTGTCACTTTATATCAGCTGTACATAATCTAGCAGCCCTTCTTGAAACTGTTAAATGAATGTTAGAATGCTAGCCATAGATGATGTCTAACAAACGGAGAAGTCATTTCTTTATATTATGCATCTCTGTCTAGGAAAAGAGAGTTAAACTTCATGCCCATTTGGGAAATAGCTATAAAATATGATCTTTCTGTAAACTAAATGTTTTTAGGGGAAAAGCCTGAAGACTGGGACTTGGTATTTTTGTAATCTACATGAGAGTAGAAAGGAGACTCAATGTGGTCTGCATGCAATCTCCTCTTCTGGAAATTGTAGGTGAAACTGACAAATGATTAAGTGAAACTAACTATAAAAATGTCCTAAAATGGATGTTTGGCCTGTACTCTTCATGCAAGGGTCTTTGACAGCTATACTCCCTTACTTATAATTACATCGGCTCAGGTTTGATACACAGAGTCAGTGAGATCCACTAGAATGGCTGTTGTTCCTCTTTAGAAGAGGCAAAAGAACACTTGATTTCATCTTCCACTTGAGGTCTAATCATTGGTACTGGTAAATGTTACTACATCTCTGAATATGACATACATCTAAGATGGTATGGAGAACAAACACAGGTCCCTGCTGCTGAGTGTGTTTTTTTAGACAATTTTTTAAACACTTTCATTATGTTTTAACTTTAAACGCATGCAAACATACATTAACGGAAATGAAAAACTATATTAACATTTTTCCATTTACATACATTATTCATCACATACCTTTTCTTTCTTTATAACTATCATCAGTCCAATATTTTACAAATTGCTGAATTCCTGCCTTCCCATAAACCTCACTGTCTTCCTTAACATTATTCTGCATGCACTGTTCCCCAAATTTCCATTTATTCCTATGTAATTTTCTCCTTCCCTTTTCTAAAGATCCCTTTTTGGTTCTTTTATAATATTCATTATTTCAAATACAGTCAGTTTAGACTATGACTTCCATTTTCTAGTAATTGCATTTTTGGCACCCAACAAAATTAAACTTAACAAGGCCTTACTATGTCTAGGCAGTTTAGATCCTGCGTCCCAGCTCAACAGAATCATTTTCCTAGTCATAGCCATTTGCTCATCCAATATTTCTGACAAGAGTATTCTGTTTGGAAATTTTTAAATCTGCCAAATTATTATACTCCCAAAACATATGTTCCCAGTTACCACTTTCTTCTCCATCACACCTCCAACAATTGCTATCTACCTGAGAAAAAAAATTCTTTGAAGTCTACTAAGGGAATAAAATATCTATGCAAACACTTCCAATCAAAGACCCTAAACCTTCTGGACTTGGTTGCATACTTGGGAGCCATACATATGTCTTCCCATTGTTTTCTTGTAAATTGCTTTTCCAGTCCCTCTCTTCCCAATCTTTTCTTACCTCCTCTGATTGATTCTTTTTAGTCTATCATGCAATATTTTCTATGCCCTACTACTTATCCATTTTAACAGGAGCATCTGTTCTAGATTCAACTAAAAACTCTACCAGAGCAGGTCTTCACTTATGATTCCCCTTTACCTTTCTCTCTCTCTTTCTGCCTATACTCTGATATGAATCCTTGATATGGAAGGCAGTCTCTAGCCTGCAGTCTAAATATCTTCTTGGCCTCATTCCACTTTTATTACCTTTCCCCCTCTAATTTGGTTCTTTTGCCAGTTTTCTCCAGGAAATTCTGTCTACCTCTTGCCTCTTTTTTGCACCCCTATTGGCAGTCATCCATTTTATCAAAATCTCTTCTCCATTTTCATGTTGAATTAGATCTTAGAACACTTTCTGCTATTGTATGAATATAATATTATGTATGGTTGTTGTTATTCTCGTTAAGGATCTGCATCCAAAATCCAAATCTTTTTTTATTTCTTGAACTTCCCCCTGTTTCATTATCATCCCTTTCCATTTTGAATTATAACCTTCTGCTTGGGTTATGTTTATGAGCTGTAACTGTGTAACTCTAAAATATCTTTCAAACCAGGTAATCCTAAACCACCTTGTTCTTTTGGAAGGAGCAGCTTATCCCACTTAACTCTTGCCTTCTTCTTATCCCAAATAAATTCCTTCAACTCTTTATTATTGCCCACAAATTCTCCTCTGGTTGCTAAAAATATACTCAACCCATATATAAAACTAAAGGGACCAAAAACTTTCCACTGCTTGTCTCTTACTGTCCATATCCATAAACAAGAACATCCAGCCTCTTTATTTTGTAAAGTGATTTCTGGTGGCCTCAACTTAAGTAACATATGTTTACTTTATAAGACACTGATGGTCGTGATGGCTTTGAGGATACCATAATTCCTGGCTTAAAGATCTCTGCTACTGGGAGCCACTAAAAGGGAGGTGCCCTCCTTTGTGGAGCTTGTCGAGGTCTTTCACTTACAAATATTCACAGATTGATCAACATCTGTAGCATTATCTTTTTTTCCTTTTTACTCACTCATACAGTCCCGTCTGACACGTTCTTCCTTTTCTCAAAGTCTTATACTCTGCCCATCCATTTTTATTACTGTTTTCCCTTATTAGTGTTCTCTTTCTTCCATCTCTTATCCATGAAAATACTTCAATAATATTTTTTAACAAAGGCTGCAAACTTACTTCCTCTTAGTCATGAAGATATAGTCAGCATTACACAGCATTAGAAACCATGGTCAAGGCCCCAAGAAGATGCATACTGTTTGCAGGAAATTAAGGAGTCAAATGTAGGCAATCACTGACAGTTATACACTGATCTATCCATAAGGTATCATTTCACATAAAAGGTGGTTTGAGCGGTAATCTGCTAATGCATCTATCCAGGGGGGAGGGGTTAGGAACAGGGTTTCCATCAGGTGCTATAACCCATAGCGGAGATCGGGATCTCCTATCCTGCCACAGCAGTGGGGATACACAGATTGTCACTGTGTTGGTACATTTGTCTCATAGTGCATCAGGCACAAAGGCATGAGTGAGGTAGAATATAACAAAAAAAAATTCTGAACCACCCAAGGTTCACAGCTCACATCCAACCAACTCTTACAATAACTATAAGGCTATAGTCAGACAGTGGGAGGATTAATGTGTTAAGAACAGTGAGATAAGGGCTTGGTAATCTGGATACAGAAGGCAAATAATACTAAAAAAAGGTTTTGATTTAAAAAAGCCATATTTTCATTAAAAAAACATCTAAGTGTTAACAAATAAATACATTTCCTCACTGATTAACAAGGGACTACCGGTACTCAGACACCATGAGCAACTGAAGAAATTGTGGAATGACACTAGCCTTACATTCAAGTCTCACAAAACAATGTACATACTTACACAGGTAAGAAACTAGTGCTGGTCCTTGCAGGAAAAAGGAGCAGCTGAAAAAATTGTGGCTGGGACAAGAAACAAAGAAGGCTGGCAAACCAAAATGCTAAGATTTACTATTTCAGTCACCTGTCTAAGTTAAGATATGCAAGTATGCATCTACCTGACTCACAGAGATTTGTAAAAGTAGGAGGAGGGTGGAGGAACCTTCTAGATGTAGGGGGACAGAAGTGTAATTGGAGCCCACTGAAAAGACTCTCCTCACAGATAAACTGATATGTTAAAAATATCTGCTACAGCTGATATCAAGTGGCCTTTTCTTGGTGCATGGATGGCTGTGAAGACTAAAGCATTAAAACACTCAAGGAAATTTGGCTCTGTGGCACTGAGGGATATGGTCCTTACTGTGACCCAGACTACCTGGGTTTGATTAGCAGCATGGGAACTGGACCAAGTGACAAGGGAACATGACTGTGCTATGCTGGAGATGGAGCAGTCCAGGCCAAAATGTGACACAATTCTGATCTCCCAGTTAATACAGAGGATTAAGGCTATGAGATGTTAATGAGCTGCTTCCTATCATCCAGGATTTAATTCCATCTGCCTCCTGTGTGACTCTTTGCAAGTCGGTTAGCCAAACTTTGTTCCTGGGTCTCCCCTTGACAAGAGATACTTGTGTCCCGTAGACTTGTCTGGTTAATAAATAAATAAAATAAGAATAAAAGATGTTCCTCAGAGGAGAGGCAGCTAACATGAAAGTGACACTGGGGCATGGTGTGGCTCACCATCTTTCTCTGTGATAGCCTTCATCCCTGGTCAGTGGAAGCAAGCACCCACATGGGGAAGTTATAATGGTCCCTGTGGTGACACAAGTTACACATCCCTGACAAGGATAGTGGTTAGGCCATAAAGCAAGAAAGTCCCCAATGGTCACCTGGATGATTGCTTTCATGGCCAGTTCTTACATGAGATGAACAAATGGGCCAGTTAAGAAATTGGAGAGCTGGTTGGCAGGCTAGTGGGGAAAAAAGCATATAGAAAAAAAGAAGGGAATCATGATCCAGATAACAGTAACAGAAGCATAGCTGGCTAACCAATGCTCTGTGCTGGTACCATGAAGGAGTACCCCACCCCCAGCTCTTCCATCCTAGGTAGTTTGGCATTCCTACAGCTATAGTTATAATAGCTGGCACCAAGAACAATCTTTCATCTGGCATTCCCCACCAACCACAGTTCAGAAACAAAAAAGTGTCCTCAAGACTTGAGAAAAGGTTTGAAAAAAATAGAACAAACTATGAAAACCAAGAGAAAAGGTCCCAGTCAAAAAAAATATTTTTCTTCTACATAATAAATCTTTGCAGCATCGGAAACACCTTCCAGAAAGTGTAGCAAAGAGCAAAAGTAGTTTCTTGCTACAATTCTGAACACACACTGAAAGCAGGTAATTTTAAGTAGTTACAATCTCATCAACAGTTCTTTACTTAATTAAAATTATTGCTTCCAGATGCAAAGATGGATCAACACTTGTGCCCAGTGTTCGTCCCACTGACTTCCATGAACCAATCAGCACCCATCTAACAGTTTTTGCTTGGGGTAACTGCCGCTTTGCCCCATCATAGTTACATCTTTTGGGCTCCTCTGTTGTGCTTTTGTTTCTTGCCCTACCTTTACTTTCTGCAGAGAAGTCATTTACTGGCATGCAGTGGAGATATTCAGAGTGTAGTTTTGCATATTCTCTCTCACATCACAGTAATAGGTTTCCTAGCAGAGTAACTCTGAAACTACATTTATTTTATTTATTTATTTACATTTGTTTACTGGGAAATTCCGACTAGACGCAGGTCCTTTTTCAGCGGATGCCCGGGGAGAAAAGCTCCACATCATGTACATGATAGAGATACAAAGTTGCAGCAATAGTAAACAACATCACAGGTTGTTGGCTTTAATACAAAAACAAGATATTGATTACCAACAGTATATACAGAAAATGTTGCAAGTTAAGATAGTTTCTTGTCATTTACAATATTAGTAACAAAGGTGTCAGACAAGATGTTAAAGTATGTAAAGACACCTAGCTATTTCTGACTGGGGTTAGTAGTGGCGGTAGTATAGTTAGGTTAAGAGTCTAGGTGGGGGGATAAGGGTGTGGGTGTTAGTCTGTATTAGAACTAGGACAAAGCCAGTGCAAATTTAAGTGGAATTTGAGTGTAGTCTTGAAAAGGCTGCTGGAAGGTAGAGTAGTTATAGAGGGTGGAAGATTGTTCCAAAGTTTAGATATGGTACATGAAAATATGGCTTCTCCTGCTGAGTTTTTGGGTTTGATAACAGTGAGTTGATTTTTGTTGCTTGATCTTAAGGGCCTAGTGGGGTGATAGGGATGTTAAGGGGGTGGTTAATAAATTTATGAGTGAGGGTGAGTTTATTAAAATGAAGGAGTTGTGGGAGTTATAGCCAGTTTAGTTCTTTAAGGGAGATACAATGATGGCTGCGGTAGGAGGTTCCAGTGGCAAATTTGGCAATTTTGTTGTAACAAGTGTCCAGCCTGTGTAGGTCTGTCTGTCTAAGGTTGGCAAGTATTGGGGATGCATATAGTAGGGTAGAGATTAGCTGGGAATTGGCTATGGAGATTCTAGCTGCCTTGGTTAGGAATTGGCGGCTTCGATATAATGCACCAAGTTTCTTGTGAACTTTTTTTATTGAGAGAGATATGTGGGTGTCAAATCTAAGTTTGTTGTCTATTTCCACACCAAGTAATTTTGTGTGTTCTGATGGAGAGATGATGGTATTGTCGTTGGCAAGAATGTTGAAGTTGGGGGTGTTTTGGGTGGCTTTGGAAGGTTGGAACAGGAGACGTTTTGTCTTACTTGGGTTGAGTATGAGCTGAGCATTGGATAGCCAGCTTTCTACAGAAGAGAATAATTCCTGTGTTATTTGTTGTAGTTCTGGTAGAGTGGGGGCAGAGCAGATGAGAGTAAAGTCATCTGCATACTGTATAAGAGGTACTTGTGTGGTGGCAATATGTAGGTTGTTAGTGAAAAGTGAGAATAGCAGAGGGCCAAGGATAGACCCTTGGGGAACTCCGAGAGTAACTGGGAGGTGAGGTGATGTGTTACTGTCCCAGATTACTGATTGCTGGCATCTGTGTAGATAGCTGTGGAACCAGTTGCAGGCTGGTTGGGGAGAGTAGTAGCTCATGAGATACCATGTCAAAGGCCTTTGAGAGAGCTAGAAATACAGCAGTAGAGAAGAGGCCATTGTTTTTGTGATGAAGTATAGTGTTGGTGAAGGAGAGCACAGCAGAGGTAGTGCTGTGATATGGCCTGAAACCATGTTGGGTTTTGGGGAGGAGATTATTAGCTAGGAGGTAGTTGGAGACCTGGGTGCCAATACATTTTTCAAGTATCTTGGAGAATGGGGAGAGGATAGCAATGGGGCGGTAATTGAAGAGGTCAGTGGAGGGGGTGCCTTTGTGGTGGGGAATGATGTGGGATATTTTCCATATCGAGGGAACATAGCCTTCTGTTATGGAACAGTTGATTAGAATTGAAATTGGGTAGGCTAGTGTATCAGATGCAATTTTCCAGTATTCAAAGGGGAGGTTTTTAGCTGCGAGTTTGGTGGGTTTAAGTTTTGACAATAGTCTTTTTTATGTTGGAGGTAGGTACTGAGATGAAGAAGAAAAGAGGAGTGGGGGTTTAGGGTTAGGAGTTGGGGGGCTGTTGTAAGGAATTGTTGTTTGTCTAGAGATGTTATAGTTTCAGTGAAGTGTTTGTTGAAGGATTCAGCAATACTGCTGGAGGAGGGGGGAATGGATGGCTGGGGGTTTCAACCTTCCCTGGGTTGAGGATATTGTTAATAGTGGACAAGAATTGCTTAGGATTGTGGTTGGTAGAGTTTAGGGTGGATTTATAGGAGAGGGATTTGTCTAATTTTATATGATTTTTGACTTTATTGCGCAATTCAAGGAATGATTGCCTGAGTTATTTTTTGTTAGTCGCCAGTGCTCTCAGGCCTTATCTCTGGATTTCATTAGGGTCCTGGTGGTCTTTTGTAACCATTGGGCACGCCCAGATCTGACTTTGGCATTTCTTACAGGAGCATGGGTGTTTAGGATGGAGAGGAAGGTACTGTTGAAGTGCACAGCCTCATCTAGGTTGAGGTATTTTAGTGGTGACCAGTTAATTTTTTTGCAGGGAGGAGATGAAGGAGTTGGGGTTGAAGTTGGACTTGTTCCGTATTTGCCTGTGGATAATGGGCTTCAGACTGTTTGTGTGGTGCCAAATTAGGAAAGTGGGGGAGTGGTCACTAAGACTGTCAGGTAAGCAGCCTGCTAGGTAAGAGTGAGGGGCTTTGTTGACTAGGATCCAGTCAAGTAAGGTATGATTGTTAGGGTTATTGTTTATTCGGGTAGGGGATTGAATGACTTGAGTGAACCCATGGAGATTAAGGTGAATGGTTGGGAGACTGTTATTACAGGATAGCCAGCTGATGTTAAAGTCACCGAGAATGATGGTTTCCTGGGGTAGAGATACAGTAGCCCAGCTCAGAAGATTTTCTAGGGGTGTGATATTTTGCCCTGGTGAGAAATATCATCCTATGATATCGATTGTTTTGTTTGGGTTTAGTTTGAGATTGGCGTAAAGGATGTCTTTATTGTCATACCTCAAGCATCAACTTTCAGACACTCTAATGTGCTACTCCTGAAGTGGAACCTCCCCAAATACTCCCTCTGTGGAGGAAAGCAGGGGTCTAAACAGCAGGAGGAGGAAACAAATCAACTGCATAAAACAGAGTACATAGAGTGGACCATAACACTACTAAATAAAAAAAAAGGAAAGGTCAATAAAGATGTATAATGGAAAGAATGATGATTGGGAAGAAAGGAAAGGTGATCTGAAAACACAGCAATTAGGTCAGAAAGAAGGAAAGTCAAACTTGAAGACATAAAAAAACAGACAATCAAAAACATGGAAGCACAAGAATGATAGTGAAAATTTGAAAACAGAATAAGGGAACAAGTTTGTTAGTTTAAATACAAACTGGTCAAATACCAGCAACTGCTAATCTCTCATGCTGATGATTACGTATGATCAGTACTGAGTTTTACAAAGTGTTGTTTGCCCATACACCCTTTTATTTTAAATATACTGCCTCCATGGTTGTATAATCTAGGATAAAGTCTATTTTCAGAGCCATGTATTGAAGTGTCTCATACTTGAATGCACAGGTAAACGTTCAGCTGTTATAAATAAGCCATAAGCAGCTAAACCTAAAGTCAAACACAGTCTAGAAGAAGATATGAATACTTATAAACAAATGAAGGACATTGTAATAGTTGGTCTGTAACTGGGATATCTTTATTTTCTTTCTAAAGTCACCTACTTTATCTGAAGGTTCAATTCTTGAGGAGCCTTCCTTGACACATTATATGATGTCATGCTCTGCACTAGGAGACCACGTCTAGCCCTTTCACCAAGTTAGGACTCAACAGCCAGCAAACCAAAGTACATAGTGAAGGAAATACTCAGTGGATAAGGATATACAAGTACATATTTGCTTGAATTACGGGGAACTGCAACAGCAGCATTAGAAGTTTCTACGGAGGTGGGTCACCTCACAGATTCCCTGACATGGTAAGAGCCTTCTTAACCTCATTGTTTGCCCATATCACCCTAGCCTGCACTTACTGCTTTTGATGAAACACACAGCCCATTCCTACTTCAACAAAATAAAGCTGATGCTATGACTGGACCCAGATTAACATATATAATAACCATGTTATTATGAAACCTTTTGCTTGGATCATAACAGCACCCAGCCTTGTGTCCATATTCTGGCTTATGCCTATCTGTGTATTTTAATATTGCCTGAGATTATTAATTGTGGACCCACAAAGGAGGGTGTCTGACATCAGATATAACATATATATTTCTCCTTATCTCCCCTGCTGTATGATCCCAGCATTAGTATATTTACATTCAGATGGGTATTGGTGGTGCATGTACCCATAAAAAAAAAAATGCTGTTTTTTTTTTTTTTTGGGGGGGGGGGTGCTGTTCCTCAGTGTTCCAACAAATCTTTCTTTCCTTGAACTAATATAAACTTGTTAAGCTACTAATACACCTCTGATATGTTGCATATGCTACACATACTATTTTTCAAGTCTTTACTGATATTACTAAAATAATATCAACAAACTACCAGTACAAACACTTAAAAAACAATAAAAAAGCACAATCTGACACCATAGCAAAACTGCACTATAAAAAAACAATCCTTTATTAATCAGAGTAAGCACTTTCTTCAAAACCTTTCAAGACATCTTCAGATTCTGTAAAATACATATCAATACATCCATAAATACTAGAATAATTCTGACATCATCAAAAATCAACAATGCCCTAAACACACACATTTAAAATACGTACACTAAAAAAATTATGTTTGCTCACATATGAAAATATAAATAAATATCCTCTATCCACTTGTTTCTTTATTTTCTATAAAACACACAATTAATACTCAAACTAAAGTTCTTTATGCATCTAATCTAGTTAAGAAAGTTGCAGATGAATCACCCATTTTTAATAATAGAAGTTATCAAAATTTGAAAAACAGTTTTGATAAGCATAAAGAACACTCTAGGTGATATTCGTAGACATTATGTGATTGTGTTAAGGCTGCCCAGATGGTCTGCGAATGAGAAAATTTTTTTTCTATTTTATTTAGGTAGTTATTTATAATAAAATGTATAGCTGAATACTACACCACTTGTTCTTTGTTCCCCTACCCCTTTTTCAATCTCTGTCTTTATTTTTTTTTGTTTGTTTTTCAGGTGATGCTAGATATCCATTGGAATCATGGCTCATGAGAACAGTGAGAAATAGAAGTGGAGCTGCAGAAGAGACCTACAATACAGCCCTCTCCCAGACATGTACCATCATTGAGAGGATGTTTGGCCTCCTAAAGAGTCTTTTTGTAAGTGGTTGGATGAGTCTGGGGATGCCCTTCAGTATGACCTAGCTACTGGGTGCAGGATGTTTACTGTAAGTTGCATTCTGCACAACACTAATGTACCAGCCTAGTGGTGAAGTAACCCACTCCCAGTTCCAGTCCAACAGCAGATGTTTACCATATGTCCTAAGGGCTGCCATAAGCATGCAGTATTCCTCATGGCTGAAGTTGCCCTTTTTCTGCCTTGACCCCTTGTTCTGCACATGAAAAAATATGCCACATTCATACATAAAAAGAACCTTTGATGTAATCATCAGTTTAAACAGCACAACAGCAGCATGCCTGTTATCCTTATAAAAAGGTAGGTGACATAAACCCCATAATTATATGCACATGCAAAATCTCAGTCCAGCCAAGTAAAGTTGAGCTGCAGTAATGTCTGCAGTATCACAAATACATTCACAACAGTGAAGCAATTTAAACAGATTTGTCCTACCACTGTCTTGTATTCATAAAACTGTAATTTTTCACAGTGGCACTCAGAAATCTCCAACAGTGGAGCCAACAAAACATACTTACCATTTAGTATTTCACACTTAAATCACTGCATTTCTATCATGTATGTACAAGCACTAAATCACACCAAACTAAATGCTTTTTTCAGTGATTATTAACCATTTCTACTACTGCTGTAATGATTTTCCATTTACAAATGACTGCTTTACAGTAATCGCTAACTATACCCATCTTATCAGTAACACAAACACTTCTTGAAGTGAACTCACCAATTTTACATCATTCTAAAGTGTGTCACTGTCATATTAATTTACAATAGTTCTATTACTTTTTCCTTACTTTAAAAAGTCTACAGTTTCCCAAGTCATTTGCTGCCTAACTCCAGTAATCGCAACTTAATGTGACAATGTTAGACTACTTCACATAAATCCAGGTCCATTTACACATTATGTATGCAAATTAGGCTCTTTTACATTTATATGTATGAACTGCAATAATAAGTGAATGTGTACGGCCACTTATGTATGTAATTTATTCTCAGCTGCTCATGAACGCAGCCTCAGGTTGATGTGACTGCACTGCAGATATTGTCCGAGTCCTCAACAGTCCTTAGCATGCAGTGGGAATGTACTAATAGCCTCAGATACACTCAAAGACAAATATATTTAGAAAAAAAAACACAATTTAATCATATATATGAGAGTTTGCACAACCATGAAACGTAATCTGTCCCATCTAATATCATCTGCCACGCCCTGTCACCTCAAAGCGCTCAGCA
This sequence comes from Protopterus annectens, assembly GCF_019279795.1. NCBI lineage: Eukaryota > Metazoa > Chordata > Ceratodontiformes > Protopteridae > Protopterus > Protopterus annectens. The sequence continues at coordinate 331,472,372 of NC_056750.1, forward strand.
TTTACTGAGTTGGTAATAACACACACAGGAATATTTATTTCTGCAAAAGCACCCCCGCAAAAAAAAAAAAAAAAAAAAACATTAACACTGCTGCTATACTTCATTAATCAGTGACATCAGGTGTAATACTTCAAAAAAGGTAACTAAAGCAATGCCCAGCAATTGAAAGTAATATAAAGAAAAAAATGATGATTGCATACTATTTTTATCCACCCTATAAATTAAATGTGAATATATTCCTTTAAAAAATGTAGGTGACAAAGCATGTTTGATTAAACCAAACTTACCATTAATAACACTCCCTGATCTAGTGTCCCTGTCTGGTTAACTGGGTTTGGTTATGGTGATGTCACACCCCCTGAGGGACTGGTTCTAAACCTATGAACCACAGTCCTGCTCATACTTTCTTCACTCTGCTTCTGGCACTTCAAATGACGGCAGCACCTATGAAGGCAAAAGGCCATGCTCAGAGCTGGTCAGATTAAAGAGAACAAAAATATAGTCTACCTTCTTAGCAAGTTGTACCCGTATAAGATCCAGGCGTGCATCTGTGGTTCAGAATGGAAAAAGACAGACATGCAGGAGATGGGTGAGCACCTGTCATCCCTACAGGAATAACCCATTCTGGTCAACAAATCTGCCACAGGTATGATAACCTACAAAAGTATTGGCCTGATCAGCTGGCTGTGTGAGTTAACCAAGTAGTGGAGAGAAAGTCAGAGTTCTATAGTAAGTATTATTTATTATTTTTGGGTCATAGTAAATATAGGCTTAAAAATAAACTATAAGAATGTTGTATAATTAAATGTATTTGCTAGAAAAAATATTCATCCATCCATACCCCTTCTCCCATTTCTGCACATGGGGTGGTCAAGGTGCCACTTCAACTGTGGCAATCATCTAGAGTTAAGGTTCACACAGTTGGGTGGTTAGCCTTGCCACAGATGTTCTTCCATACTGCACACTCACACCTATGAACAATTTAAAGTGTCCAGTCCACCAACTGCATGTCTTTAGAATGTGAGGGGAAACCAAAGCACCTGGAGGAAATCCACATGAACACAGGGAGGACATGCAGACTTCACACAGATGTCATCCCACAGAATAATTGAACCGGAGAAGCTATTGCTGTGAAGCAACAACTCTATCCGCTGCTGCACCATGCTGCCCTAGGGAAGAAATATATGCAACTGCAAATATGTACCTATAATGTTACTATAATAATGAAAATGAAAGTATAGACATATCTGTACACAGATTATCAAACTATCAAATGCAGCACTAAGCTGCTGATCATCATTATGCAGTCTCATAATCCTAAGAAATTGCCCTTTTAAAACATTTTTAGAGATATGTCGGGGATACATACTGTTCTTATGTAAAAGCGAATTCCTTTTAACTTCCTTCTTATAAAGCCCAGTCTTAATCAACCCCATATCAGACGTCTGAACCTTCACATCCAAAAAATCAAGTTGTTGCATAGAGTAGTTAGATGAAAACTTCAGAAAATAAGTCATAGCATGTAAATATTGAATAAAGAGCAATACTGCATCTTCAGGGCCACTCCACAAAAGAAAAATGTCATCCACGAAGCATTTATACCACATAATAGATGAACAAAATTCATTGTTAGATAATACTAAATCATTTTTCCATTTAACTAATGCTAGGTTGGTGTAGCTATTAGCACGTGTCCATAGCTATGCCAATCTTCTGTAGATAACAATTATCCCTAAACAAAAAAATATTATTTTCTAAAATTATTTCAAGTAGACTACATATGAGATTTATCTTATCATTAACAAAGAACTTGCCTTCATTCAAAAACTCCCTTATGCTTTCTATTCCCCAGTCATTGGGAATAACTGTAAAAAAGTGAACCTATATCTAAAGTAACAAAATAAAATTCTCCCCTAAAATCTGGATGTGCAGTATCTCTGTAAAATTTCTCTAAAAAACTATTTGTATCTATCAAAACTGTAACTACCTTCTTCAATATAGGATGCAACATTTTCTCTACATAAATTGAAATGGGTTCAAGTAACCCACCCTCTCCCAGAAACAATAGGGCGCTTGAGTGGGGTAACCAAACTTTTATTCACTTAAAAGGGCAATTTCTTAGGATTATGAGGCTGCATAATGATGATCATCAGCTTAGTGCTGAATTTGATAGTTTGAAACATGACTTTTTGTGCAGGGGCTATAGTGAACAAGAGATTGATGCTTACATAAATTCTGTTGTTCCTTCTTTATCAGTGTTGCATAATAATTTACAATCTAATAATAGTATTAGATTTCTGTTAACTTTTTCTAGTGATGTTAATTTATTTTGTGATATTATCAAAAAGAACTGGAATATTTATATGCCAGTGAGGATTTGAGAGAGTTGGTGACTGAGAGACCCAGTTTCTCCCTTAAGAACAACTTGTCTCTCAAAAGCCAACTTTATTATAAGACACAGAAAACCTTGATGGTAGTTACTTCTCAAAGGTATGGGACTTATCCCTGTAGACACTGTAGTGCCTGTAAATACATCTATACTGGCACACAATTTACATCCTGTGCTTAATTACTGTATTGATTTTTTTCTTTTATGCTGATTGTGTTACTTAGGAATCTGGTCTATTAAAATTTCTGCACTTGTTGTACAGCCTGCTATATAGGTAAAACTAATAACAGAGATATTAAGAACAAAGTTCCTACTGCACTAGCTAAGCATGTTCAGCAGACTGGCTCCCAACATGTATTTAGTTTTTTTGTATTAGAACTTGTGGATGCTAGTGTTGAGGGGGGGGGGGTGACCTCAGAAATAAGACTGAGGCATGTGAACAAAAATGGATACTCTATTTTAAAGCGTACAGTACCCCTGGTATTAATGGCACAGTTTCTCTTAAACCATTCTTGCATACACGACCTTTGAAGCATTGAGCACTGCTTTAGGGTGTCGGTCCTTTAAATGACTGATTGCAATTTTTGCTGTTTCTGGAACCGTATGCTCTGATTGGATGTTTTTAGTTTAAATGTATGTATTTTTGTACCGGTCATTTGTCTGATGAAACGGTTTGTTAATCGTGAAAGCGCTCACTTCATTTATTAAATATTTTTATCTGGAGCTGTGCTGTGCTGAATCTTTTCTTTGTTTTTTTATTACTACATTTTTGTTTTGTACAATAGTAGAGTTTTGTAACCCGGCTACTATTTTTTGCTTTATTTCTGTTATTTGTGTCTTTGTTTATCAGATATAAAGAGAAGGAAATGCATGATGTGAAGTTGTTCAATCTCACCGTTCATTCTTCACTGATGGGTCCAGAGCTGATCCTCGGCTCCGACACGGCCGACTAGCAAGCTCAAAGTCTTCCAGTAGCTCGAGACCCAACCCCTTATCCCACAATGCACTGCTGGAATTACCTTAGATCTAGTTTGCCATGGCACGGATCTCTTGGTTTCCATCATTGCTCAAGACTATTGTGGGAAATTTCAACTTTCAGCAAGTTTTTCTATTGCATTTTTATATCTTTCTACTATTATACTTGTATAGTATTACCTAGTTAGCAGATTTTTCTGTTTTTTCCCCCCTTTTCCCAGTAAATCTCTACTGATTGCCTTGGGCCTTTTCTTACAGCTTGTTATATTAGAGTTGCCCTTTTTGGGCTTTTTGATATTGGATTACTCGTTACTAGTTGCCTTTTTGGGCTGTTTGTGCTGTCTTTCTGCATTGCTGTTTATAGTGAATTAGATTCATCTTATATAGTTAAATAGTGTTGTTTTTTGATGATCTGAATTCTTTTTCAGGTAGTTAGTTGCTATGTCTGAAGAAAGGGAAAAGCATCCTCAGACTGGGTTCAAAAAGTGTCTAGACTGCGGGCAAAAGATGTCCATTACAGATGCCCATGTGCAGTGTGTGTACTGTTTGGGTGAGGTGCACCTGCAGAAATCATGTAGTATCTGCCACTCCTTTTCTTCTGGAGTGCTTGCAGAAAGGAAGAGAAAGTTAATTGACAGGGGTATTATTGAACACCCTTTCTCAGAGGCATCATCTGACCAGGATGGGGGCCAGCAAATCATCCAAATCTTCCTCAGAATCCAGGACAAAGAAAGGGAAAAAGTTTGTAAGTGTTGTGACATCAGCTCCACTGACATCGGAGCCGACAGTCTGTTCTTTTCAGACCCGGGACACTGTCTGAAACCGATTGCCGAAAAACCTCCCTTTCTACTTCTCCAATTGGCTCCATCTATTCACTCCTCCAGGTCTTCGGTCAGCCTGTCCGATCTGGATATGTACCAGCTGGATCAGAAGTTCTTAAAGGCACCAGGCCTAGCTAAATTGCTGTTGGCTCAGACCCAACCGTCGGAGCCAAAGATCATTACTCCTGAATTGTCTGCTCCTCCTCAGAGCCATGCCAGACCTTCAGAGCCGGAGGAGGCCGACCTGATGATTGTGGATCCCTTGGAGCCAATACCTGCTCCAGTGTCGTCGGATCCATCTGCTCAGATGTCTTCAGCACTGACCAGGGACTCTAGGAGCCAACACTCTCCAGTCGGGTCTGGGAAGGCTAGTCGCACCGACTTGTTGGTGCCAACTCTTCCTCTTGGGGCTTCGACTCGGGTGAGCTCAGCTCCTACCTCAGGCTCAGAGCCCACGGCTTCAGTGCAGGAGGGGATCGCGGCTCCTCCTGATCCGTCAACTCTTTCTCATCGGAGTCATGGTGCATTCGAAGCCATGAGGCGAGTGTTGTCTCCTAAGACTTCCTCATCTCCAGGTCTGGCCTCTTCCTCCCCTAACGTGCCTGTGTCAGTTTCTGTTTCCTCCGGTCATCCCAAGCATACAGACCCAGAGCCTCAGGTAGCCCCACAAGGCGCTCCCTGCTCTTCTGAGACCTCTCCAGATGTTCTCCCTGAAGAAGTCCCCAGGAAGAGATTATGCAAGAGGAGGCATTTGGACTCACCACAGGAGTCTCTAACATCAGACACCGACTTGGATGAATCAAAAGGGTCTCCTAGATTCCCCTCTGAGGACATCTCCTTTGCGGAGATTCTTGAAATTCTCAGGCAGAGGGGTGATTGGCAGTCCAAGAGCCCTACTGAGGATGAGTCGGTTCTCCTGAAGGCATTCGGGTCTCAACCCTCCACCTCTTGGCTGTCTCCGCCTTATGATGAGCTTATGCATCTGGGCTCTCGTAGGGCATGGGAGTCACCAGAATCTATGGAACCTGTCCCTAGGAGGCCTAATAAGTATATTTCTGCCCCCGCAGTTAAGTCCTTTTTGACCAAGGGAGTCCCTGTTGATGCCATGGTGGTGGCGGCAGCCACCAAAAAGGAAATGTCTGAGACTTCCTCATCTATTCATCCTCCTAACAGAGAATCTAGGATCATGGACAGATATGGGAAATGCAAGTTTAGTTCAATGACTTTCTCAGTCAGTTCACTGAACTACTTGACCCATTTTACCAGACTGCAGTGAGATCTCCTTAAGGAGTTGGGAGATACTCCTCAGGGTGCTGTAGCTACGAGTGTATCCGACATAGTTGTTACCCAGCTTGCTACCCTTAATTCAATAGTTAACTCGTCTATGCGTCTCGTATCTTACGCAGCTGATAGCTCGAGTAGAGCTGCAGGTACAGGAATTGCTCTTCGTAGGCATGCCTGGATGTGACTCTGTTCCTTCGCGGAACCCTTCAAGTCTTCCTTTATGAATACCCCATTTGACAGCTCATCCTTGTTTAGGCCAAAGGTGAAGGAGACTTTTACCAGGTGTGAACAAGAAGGAAAGACTCTGTCTGCCGTCAGAATCCATTTTTCCACCCCCACTCGTCCCTTTCCTAAAGGTCAGAGGGGAGGAAAGATGTGGTTCCGGAAAGCCCAAGGAGCCTTTCAAGACACACGTGGAGAGCCCCCCTCCAGAGACAGAGGAGGGGGTTACAATGGAAGACGTCGCCCTTGCAGCAGAGGGGGTCCGCAACACCAGGGTGACAGAGATCACTTTTCTGGTCAGTCCTACCAGCGCTCCTGAAGGGAGGCCCGGCTGTCCTACTCTGGAGACCGTCGGGGGTTGCTTGTCATTGTATCCAGAAGCCTGGCTAAATATAACAAACGACAATTGGGTACAAAGTATCATTTCCAGAGGGTATTTCATGTTATCTCACATCATTCTTCCTCCCTTTGAGCCTGCATCATTTTGTGAGCTAAAATTTCTATCGTGGAAAACTATCTTCCTAGTAGCCATCACTTCAGCCCATGTCAGAGCTCCAAGCCCTATCCATCATGCCTCCTTACACAGTCTTTCATGCTGACAGAGTATCTCTCAGGACAAACCCATCCTTTTTGCGTAAAGTATGTTCAGAGATTAACATCAATCAAGTCATTGAGTTGCCTATTTTCTTCTCTAATCACACCAACAAATTGGAATATATGTTGCAAAAACTCGATGTTCACAGACAACTTAGATTTTATTTAGACAGAACAAAAGAGATTAGGAAATCAGATCAGCTTTTTGTGTCTTTTTCTGAGGGCAAGAAAGGTAAACCAGTCGCCAACACAACTCTGTCTAAGTGGCTGTCGGACTGGATCACTTACACCTATTCTTGTCATAACATGCCCTTGTCTAGTAAGGTGAAGGCTCATTCAACCAGAGCAGTTTCTACCTCTTCAGCCTTTCAAGCCAAATTACCTCTGGACAACATCTGTGCGGCAGCTACATGGTCTAAACCTCACATTTATAACTCTTTACAAAGTGGATAAGGCCTCCAGGGACAGGGCTTAATTTGGTTCTACGGTTTTGAAGAGTGTACTTCCATGAGCCACCCAAGGATAGGGTGCTAGGGATGCTACCCATCAGTGAAGAATGAACAGTGAGATTGAACAACTTCACATAAAGAAGTTATGTACTCACCATAATGTTCCATGTGAGTTGCTCCATCTCGCCTTCATTCTCACATCCCTCCCTCCCTCCTTCCCCCTCCTGGCTGGCAGTTGACCTGGAGGCTGTCTTCATCCTGATTTCTCAATGTGTCTTCATTCCGAGGCAGAATAATTATTGTATCTTTATATGGTATGCAGCAAACAAGATCTGAGGTAATTCCTGTAGTGCATTGTGGGATAAGGGGTTGGGTCTCGAGCTACTGGAAAACTTTGAGCTTGCTAGTCAGCCATGTCGGAGCAGAGGATCGGCTCCAAACCCATCAAAAAAGAATGGAGACGACATGGAACATTATGGTGAGTACATAACTTCTTTTTATATAGAATGAACTTCTTGATAAGTTTGTCTCTTTTAAAAGTACAGTTTCCCAATCAATATGTGGATAATATATACAAACTTTATTAGAAAGATGTAATAAGGAAGTTGGTTTATTGAAGAAATACAAAAATAAAATGTTTGTGATCTGAATAACTATAAGAGCAACCAATCACAAAAGAAGGAGGAGGTAGCTAGAAGACAGCCTTCCAATCAGATCAAATAAACTGCAAAGCAACTTTCTTTAGATCCATCTCAGTGAAACATATGATTTCCTCAACAACAGTACAAATAGTTTCTGCAAAAGATGCAACAAGAAAATTAATGTAACAGTGGATACACATGCATTCTTTTGTGAATGCTTTTTCAAATCAAGGGAGGTAGAATTTGGATTCCATGACCTCAGAGATGAATGTTTTCCAGAATTTAGAGTCTCACCCCCAGCAAAAACATTGGAATTAATTGGGTAATCTCCATTTGTTGAATTAGAATTAGTTTCAGTGTTCTCGTGTTTTATAAAAAGAGCAATATCACTACTCCACAGTAATGGTTCAAGCGAATAATACAGAATAAGACAGAACTGTAGGTGCTAATAGCATTAATATGTGCAAGTTATCTTGTAGAATATTTCAGAGGAAGAGAGAGAGAGCTTCTACAAAAGTATTTTAAGTCCATACAGTCTTAGAGGGTATCAATTACTCGCATGCTGACTGCTAGTATATTCTATACTAAAACTGAATCTAGCAGTATTTTTCCATTTTTCATATTCAAGCAATGTAATAAAGAAGTCATGTACTCACCATAACGTTCCCTGTGAGTTGTTCATCTCGCCTTCATTCTTACTGATGGGCACAAAGCCGATCCTCAGCTCTGATTCGGCAAACTGCAAAAGCTCGAGAACTTCAACTAGCTCGAGGCCCACTCCGTATCCCATGATGCACCTTATGCTTCCCTCAGATCTTGTTTGCTGCCAACAGGCTACATACTACTAGTAATATGGTAATATTGGAAACTGGATAAGAAACAGTAACACCATGACATAAATAAATTCTCGGTCCTCAAGAAGCCTGAATGGGGGTTGGGGGGGTGGGGTGTAAGAATGAAGGTGAGATAAACAATTCACATGGAACCTTATGGTGAGTACATAACTTCTTTATGTGAAGATGTTCTATCTCGCCATACATTCTTACTGATGGGTAGCATCCCAAGCACCATCTTTCTCGGGTGACTCACGGGAGAATGTTTTTAAGACAGTGGAACCAAAGGAAGCCCTGTCCCTGGAGGTCATATCTACTTTGTAATGAGTGATGAAGGTATGAGGCCTTGACCAAGTAGCTGCTGGACAAATAGTAGCTAATGGTAATTTAGCCATAAAAGCTAATGAAGTAGATACAACTCTAGTAGAGTGGGCCTTTACTTTCTGTTGTAATGGTGTATTCACTGAACTGTAAGTGAAGGCTATGCAATCTGGTAACCATTTTGATAAAGTGTTTTCGCTACTGGAGTGCCTTTTTTTGACTCTGAAAAGGAAACAAAGAGCTGATCTGTTTTCCTGACATGTTTGGTCCTGTCTAAATAGAATCAAAGTTGTACATGAACATCAAGTTTGTGCAGCATATGTTCCATCTCATTAGTGCAATTAGGGAAAAATGTGGGCAATTCAATAGATTGGTTTAGATTTGTCTCTGAGCAAACTTTAGGTAAGAAAGAAGGATTCGTCCTGAGTGAAAGACTGTCATTATGGAAAATCAAATAAGGGGGGTTGATGGACACGGCCTGTAACCCTCCGAGCAGAAGTAACAGCTATTAAAAATATGGTTTTCCATGACAAGTATTTCAAGTCACAAGATGTGGCTGGTTCAAAGGGAGGCAAGGTTATACAGGAAAGAACAAAATTTAGGTTCCATGGCATAACTGGAGCTTTGATGGGTGGTCTCAAATGAACAGCACCCTTCAGAAAGGCTTTGGAGAGTCTATGTGACATAATATTAGACTACTGGTCACCTAGATGAAAGTTAGCAATCGCTGCCAATTTAACTCTAATGGTTGCTGCCGCTGCCCCTTCATTGAGAAGTTTAGTCAAAAAGTCCAGAATGGATGAAATTGAAGCCAGGTATGGATCAATATTGTTTTGAAGTGCCCATATAAAAAACCTCTTCCATTTACTAACATATAATTTCCTTGTAGACGATTTATGAGAAGATGTTAAAATATATTGAGCAGCAGCTGACAGATTGTGAATCCTGGCTATGTTTGGAATTGGAGCAGTCAAACTGTCAGTTTGAGGGACTGAAGAGAAGGGTGGAGAGCCTCTGATGAATGAGTCAGAAGATCTGGTACTGGGTCCAGAATCCAAGGTTCTTCCAATAGATGATTCTGGAGGAAGGGGAACCAAATTTGATGAGGCCAGTAAAGGGCTATTAGAATGATGGTCCTTCCCAGAGCCTTGGATTTCTGTAAAACTTTGGGTATCAGAGGAAAAGGGAGTGAAGGCATACAGGAGACCCAGGGGCCAGTTGTGCACAAGTTCATCCCTTGGGGCAACCCCAGAGGGGGGATTAGGGCAAAGTAGCTGCTGAATTTCGTGTTTGCTGGAGTTGCAAAGAGATCACAGCAAGGCTGGCCCCATCTGTGGAATATCCTTTCCTCTACTTCTTCTTTTAGGGACCACTCGTGAGGCAGTAGATTCACCCTGCTCAGCTTGTCTGATATCACATTGGATCTCCCCGGGATGTGTGTTGCTATCGGAAAGCGCTGGGTGGAAGTTGCCCATTGCCATACTCTCAGGGCCTCTCAACACAGGGGGTAAGATCTGGTTCCTCCTTGTTTGTTCATGTACCAGACCACTGACATACTGTCTGTCTGAAATGCGATAGCTCCCAGAGGAAGAGAGTCTTGAAAGGACTGCAACCCCAGAAGAACAGCGATCATCTCCAGAACACCAATATGCAGGTGAGCCTCATATCTGTTCCATGTGCCTTGGGCTGTTCTTCCCTGATAATGTCCCCCAACCCTATCAGGGAGGCATCCGTGGTCACCGTGGCTATGGGAGCAGGTAGAACAAAGGGGCGACCTAGAGTTACTTGGTGAGATGTCAGCCACCACTGAAGTTCCTTCATGCAGGGATTTGTTATCAAGATTTTGTGTGACATTGGGACTTCTTGAAAGGAAAACTGCATGAACAGGAGCCATTGTAGTACATGCATATGCATCTGACCCAAAGGAATCGCAATGATCGCTGCCGCCATTGTCCCTAGCAATTTGAGTACCACTGACACAGGGACTTTCTCAATCGGAAGCAGGTCCAGAATCTGATTTTGCAGAACACAAACTCTTTCTGGAGGAAGGTTTAGGGTCATAGTAATGGCAATTAGCTCTGCTCCTATAAAAACGGTATGTTGCAATGGCGATAAGGCAGACTTTCCTGAATTTATAGTAATCCCCAACTGACTACAGAAATTCAAAGTTGTGTCCCTTGCTTGTATGAGTTGATGCTTGGTGGTGGCAGTGAGGAGCCAGTCATCTAGGTATGGAAACACCTGGAATCCCAAATTTCTCAGATGAGCTGTGACTACTGCCATGCATTTGGTGAACACTCTGGGAGCTGTAGTGAGACCAAAGAGCAGAGCTCGAAATTGATAATGACTGGCTCCCAGACAGAAGTGCAGACAAACTCTGGATGGCCTGTCCATTTTTATGTGGTAGTACGCATCCTGATGATCTATCTAGCACATCCAATGGTCTTTCCCTAAAAAGGGAAGAATTGACTGTAGCATGACAATCTGGAATTTTGTTTTTCTGACAAACTTGTTTAGTCTGCTGAGATCCAAAATGGGCCTCCAGTCCCGTTTTCTTTGAAACTAAAAAGAACCTTGAGTAAGTTCCGGATCCTCTTTGGTCTGCTGGGACTGGTTGGATGACTCTTTTTTCCAGCATGTTCAAATCTCTGAGGCTGCCTGTTCCCTGTGAATGGGTGGAACATCCAGGATTTTCCTTATAAGGGGGGGTGGCAAAGGGAATCTAGTATCCTCTGGATATGATGCTTTGTACCCAGCTGTCTTTTATTTTTTGCCAGGCATCTGAGCACAAAGAGAAGCGTCGCCCGACTGCTTCCAGAGATGGAAAGGCGGGGCCTCCTCTCAGGAGCACTGACAGGGCTTGCCAAAGGACTGATCTCTGTCACCCTGGTTCTGTGGACCCCCTCTGCCACGTGGGCAGTGTCTTCCATTGTTACCCCCTCCTCTGCCTCTAGAGGGTTGGGGTTCACCACAAGTGTCCTGGAAAGCTCTAAGTTTTATGGAACCACATCTTCCTTTCCTTCTGACTTTTGGGGAAAGGTCTGGTAGGGGTGGAAAAGCGGACTCTGATGGCAGTCTTTCCATCCTGTTGGCTCCTGGTAAGGGTTTCCTTCACTTTGGGTCCAAAAAGAGATGAGCCATCAAAATGGGTGCTAATAAAGGATGATTTAAAGGGCTCCGCAAAGGAACATAAGTGCATCCAGGAATGTCTCCTAAGAGCAATTCCTGAACGTGCTGCCCTACTTATTCCATCAGCTGCATAGGAGACCAGGAGCATGGAAGAGTTTACAAGAGAATTTAAGGTAGTAAGCTGAGAAGTTACCTTCTCTGAGACTCCCACAGCTACTGAACCTTGTAGAGTATCTCCTAGTTCTTTCAGGAGATCCCCTTGCAACCTTGTGAAATGTGTTAGCTAAGTTATCAGAGAACAAAATTCGCTGAACTAAACATGCACTTACCATATCTGTCCATGATCCTAGAATCTTTCTTAGGAAGATGGACAGACTTAGAAGTTTCTGACAGTTCCTTCTTGGTGGCTGCCAATACCACCATAGCATCAACAGGCACTCCTTTGGTCAGGAAGGTCTTGTCCTGGGGAAGTTATAAATTTATTAAGCCTCCTAGGGACAGGCTCCATGGTATAAAGGGACTCCCACACCCTTAGAGAAATTAGCTCAATTAACTCATCAAAGGGTGGAGTCACCCAAGAGGTGGAGGGTTGAGACCCAAATGCCTTCAGAAGCACTGACTCATCTGTATATATAGACTTCTCTGTATATGTAGACTAGCTACTAATTCTGCTGTATTACTGCCTCTTAAATCGTTTTTCAGTTGTGCACTTGCCTTGCTTCATTTAAAAAGTTTTAAATTGCTAATTTTGTAGAGTTTTAATTGCATTTACTGTTTAGGACTACACACTCAAGTGTGTTAGCCTTTTCTGTGTTTATTTACCATATTATTGCATTGTTTAGTCTGTTTCAACAACAAAAAAATACAATATTGTTTGCTCGTTTCTCACATTTCCTAGCCAGTTTATATCCCAGGCTTTGCTTGTCTCAGGACTTTTTGTGTTCAGAGCTATCCAGACCTTGCTGTGGTAGAGGGAAGTCCTACTGCTTACCAGTGGGAGTTGTGAGCATTGTACTGCCTATCTAACACTAGAGGAGTGGTTTCCATCTCTGAAATTGTAATTTTATTAGCCTTTTGGGGCTGATTTCTATCCCTTTCAACTTTCTGGCTTAAAAACATGCATGTTTGCACATTTTCTGTATATTGCAGCACTGTGAGGCTACATTTAAACTATTCCAGGTGCCAGAAAGTCTGCTCTTCAAATTTTCCCTTAGAACTAGCCGGTTTCTCAGTAGTAGCACAAAAGTCTGAACCCCTGTGACTAGCACTTGCTCTAGAACCTCCTGGAAAGCACTAGGAAGCCTGAAACTGATACAAGCACTCAACTCTCCTTGTCAATAAGGAGAAATTAATCATAGGCATTAAACAGCCTATAATTGCAAAGTACCTTGCAAAGGTAAGGGAAAACAGCTCTTAAACTTTACAAAAAAAGCACCTAAACAGGCATGTCCAAGGGTCAGCTTCCGGTGATTTCTCCTGTCCACCTGGTGAATCTGGGCATACTGGGACAATGCGGCAACTGCCTCATGTACACAGACAATCCTCTCTTCCTTCCACCCAACACTACAACCTGCGAGAGATGCACTTACATAGCCAAACTGGAAGCAAATCTCTCTCCAGCCAAGATTGTGCTAGATAGTCAAGAGGAGAAGGTTAACACCTGCACTACACCTCAAGCAATTCACAGCCCTTCAAAACCCACACCATCAACACCCACACATAGCAACACTAAACCCACATATGCGGAGGCCCTTAACATTAACCTGCCCAAGCAACAAGGACCTCCGAAGCTGAAACTCAAACAAACACCAGTCACAGCCAAAGTGACACATAGCTCACAACATCAGTGTGCCACCCAACAACAGCCCCTAAGGCAAGACAATGTACCCAACACCTTAGTCATAGGTGACTCTATAGTCAGGCACACTGATATCCCACTCACCAGGCTGAACAAGGAGAAAATTACAGTCAGCTGCCTGTCAGGTGCCAGGATCTGCCACAAAACGCATGCACGCAAGTCACTCCACAACAAGTACAAATAAGACTCTGTCATTGTCCATGCTGGAGTGAATGACTTGAGACGTTCCTCCCTGGACTACATGAAAAGAGACATGGAAGAGCTCTTGGATCATGTGGCCCAGGCAGGTATGACCCTAGCCCTGAGTAGCATCCTGCCTTTGCCAGAATGATACCACAGTATAAGGACAAAATTACTGACTTCAACAATTGGCTAAGCTTCTGGTGTCATTCAAAGGGGATCCAGTATCTGTCTGCCTGGGAAGACATGATCGACAAAACTGATACTTTGCCAGAGATGGTCTGCACCTGTCACCCCTGGGATTCAGGTTACTGGCTAAAGCTCTTGCCACCCCTATTGTGCCTTTTTTAGGCAAGGTTCAAAGGATAAAACCACCACCGTTAGATACAAGCATGCAAAATCTGAAGGTAATGCTACTCAATGCTAGAAGTCTAAACCTCAAAATGCACTCTCTCGCGGCACTCCTAAAAATGGAGAACATTGATATCTGTGCAGTAACTGAGACCTAGTTCAAAGCTCCAGATAGCACCCCTGCAATACCAGGCTACAACTCTTACCACACTTTTCGGCCACAAAACCAAGACCGAAACACTAAAGGTGGAGGAATGTCTATATTCACCAAGGATATTCACTCCTCCAGGCTAGTTGCCCAACACAATGCATCTGAAATCCTCCAGGTGCAACTAACACTAGTTAAGGCTGCAATCCAAATTGTAGCTTGCTACAGATCCCCCACCATGCCCCAAGATTCTCATTACACCTTTCTAAACATACTGGAAAATATTAAGATAGAACCAAACACCCTAATACTGGGTGATTTCAACTACCCTGCCATTAACTGGGAAAACTACTCAGGAACCAACTCCTTTTCCCAACGGTTCTTGGAAATCATAAATTCCAATGCCCTGGATCAACTAATCCATTGTCCCACCAGGGGCTCCAATATCCTAGACCTGGTCATTACCAACATGGGAGATAGATGCTCCACACCAGTGGTCACCGCCTCATTGGTCAGGTCTGACCATAAACAAATCACCCTTGACATCCACATCCCACCCACACCCCCCCAGTAAGAAAACCCCCTTACAAAACTTTTACAAAGTCAACTTCATGCTACTGAAGTCAGAAGTGACAAACCTCACGACACCCATGCAGACGGGATCTAAACGTTTGACTGCAGAATCCTACACTAAGGCACTGTACGAGCACATACACTCGTGCATGAATCATGCCATCCCAAATAGAACCAAGATGCTCTTCTCCAAAAAAAGGAAGCCAATCTGGTGGTCCCCTGCTATAAACAATCTATACAACAGAAGGAAGAAACTGTTGCAGAAAAGAGAAAAATCCCAGGATGCAAAAAACTCCCTCACCAGCCTCAGTAAGAAGCGGAGATCCCTCATAAAATCCTCAAAAGCTAGTTACGAAAATAAAATTGCCAAAGATTCCAAAGACAACCACAAGGCATTCTATATTTATGGCAAGAATCTAAATGGCAATGCTCAGATCTGCTCTGAGCTACAACAGAATGGCATTAAAAATACTGATCCCAAGGATACTGCCAATATCCTGGCAGATCGATTTAGTGTCAACTTCACCCCCCTCTCACCCCCTAAAGAGCCTATCTCAATACCAAAAGATTGTCAAATCCCGGTAATCACAGCCACACAGGAGAAACTGCATTCTCCAAAGCTACGAATACAGCATCTATGGGACCAGATGACATCCCAGGCTGTGTACTACATGAACTACAAAATGAACTGGCACCTCACCTAAGTATCATGTTTAATCATATCCTCGCTTCAGGCTTCGTGCCCACTGAGTGGCGCACAGCTACAGTTATCCCACTCCACAAGGGGGATCTGCCTTGGATCCCGGGAACTACCGTCCCATCAGTCTGACAAGCCTGATCTGCATGGGCAGGAAACACATTATCATGGAACTTATAAACAAAGACATTGGCAACCTTCAGACACTGGACCCCACCCAGTTTGGGTTTGTGAAGGGCCGATCTTGTCCCCTAAATATGAATGACTTCTTCAAATCAGTCTCCAGAGCTGTGGACGAAGGTAAGGCGGTCCACACAGCCTATCTGGACCTCAAGGCCTTCAACACCATCCCCCACTCTGGAATCATAGAAAAACTTACTAGGCTGGGCATAACTCCCTACGTCACTCGATGGGTTGCCAACTGGCTTACTGACAGAACCCAGACTGTAAAAGTTGCTGACTCCAAATCCAGCTCCAGACAAGTGACAAGTTGAATACCTCAGGGTTCAGTCCTGGGACCACTCTTGTTTGGCATCTACTTCTCTGAAGTACAGGCCAACCTTAACGGACGCTGGCTAACAAAGTTCACAGACGACTGCAAACAGAGTCGTTACTGAATCCCCAAATGATGTGGATATTCTACAAAAGGTCCTTACAGAAGCAGATGTCTGGTGCCAGAGCCATGGGTTCAAGCTTAATGCCAAGAAATGTATAGTTATCCCCTTTGGAAAAAAACATGTACCCATGAATTACCACATAGGTGGCAGTACACTAAACATCGAAAGTGTGATGACAGACTTAGGGAAACAGGTGGACAGTGGTCTCACTTTCGATAACCACATCGCCACAACAGTCAGGAAATCCTTCTATGTGGCACACCTCATCACTAAGGGCTTTTCATCCAGAAAAAAAGAGGTCATTGTCCCACTGTACTCATCCCTCATTATAGCTGGAAAGGCTGCATAAATACCTCACTAAAAGAATCACAGGCCTAAAGCAGATGCCATATGCTGACCGTCTAAAAAAACTCCAGCTATACTCTGTGGCATATCATCTACTCAGAGGCGATCTCTGCTTAACATACAAGGCCATGTCAAACCCTGAGCTGTTGGACATGCTCCACTTAAAGAAATCCCAATCCCTCAGAGCCACACGCTCCAGGGGTCTAAACCTTGCCATCACAATGAACAAAACATACTGGAGGGATAGGTTCCTGACTCAGACTCCCCATACTCTGGAATAGACTGCCCATACATGTGAAGCAGAGTGCCTCATTGTCCATCTTCAAAAGGAACCTTGATGATTGGATGGGAGATAGGAAATTCACCCCGGGGATCATGTCAGTCGCCCTGCTAGACAGGGGGTCCAGAGAAGTAAATATTGTGGGAAGAAATATCCAGGGAATTGTTATGGCTAGGCTTGTATAGGATCTAGGGCCGAAAACCTAGTACCAACCCATGAACCTATAATCAGTAGGGTTAAGGGACTTCTAACCACCCCTCTGATTAAGAATTTCCAGGATATCTGTGAAGGAGATATCCTCCAAGGGGGGCCATGGGGACCCTTCTGACTCGTCTAAGTCAGTGCCCGAAGTGATGGATTCCTATAGGGAGTCCAGATGCTTCCTCTTGCAAAGTCTCTTCCTGTAAACCTCTTCAGTGGGAGCTTTTGGAGAGGTCTCAGAAGAGCAGGGCTCACCCA
This sequence comes from Protopterus annectens, assembly GCF_019279795.1. Classification (NCBI taxonomy): domain Eukaryota; kingdom Metazoa; phylum Chordata; order Ceratodontiformes; family Protopteridae; genus Protopterus; species Protopterus annectens. Next base: position 331,489,538 of record NC_056750.1, read on the forward strand.
CTGGGGCTTCCTGAGGCTCAGGGTCTCTACACTTTAGATGGATGTGTGATGAAGATGTAGACACCGGTGCTCTGGGGGAAGGAGCTACTGGTTCTGATGGTGTGGTTGTTGGAGCGGACAACACCCTCCTCAAAGCATCGAAGGCACCTTGGTCCCGACGCGAAGAAATCCCTGGATCCAAGGATATGGAAGATTCCTTCGGTGCCGGAACAGAGGGTTCCGAGCCAGAGGTTGGAGCCAAACTCACTCGAGCCAAGGCCCTGAGAGGCAAAGTCAAAATCGAAAAAATCAGTCCGACTATCCTCCTTGGACCCGACCGGCAAGTGTCAGCTCCAAGACCCCTCGGTCAGCACCCAAGATGTCAGGGCTGTTGGGACAGACAGGCCTGAAGTAGGCATCAGGCCCGAAGGCTCCGCAGTCATCAGCTCTGACCACTCCAGCTCTGAAACTTCGAGATGGATTGGAAGAGGAACAGAAGACGTGGGGGGGGGGGGTTGTCCATTCCAAAGTCCCAGGACTCAGCCCCGATAAAAGTTTTGCAAGTGCCGGTGTCTGCAGAAGCCACTGCACCACACAATCCACATCTTTATCTGAGAGTCTTGAAGACTGGGAAGAGGCTATGGAAGAGGCCATTGACTGAAGGATTGGAGACTTTAAAGTACGAGATACCGGAACCAGTATCGGGGACCAGCTCCTACAACAGTAACAACCTCCGGTTCCCAAAGCAGTGGAGCCAAGGTAGGAGTCCCAATCGGTTTTAAGGTCAATGAACCCTTTTTTGGCTTCGACCCAAAAGAAGACTTAGAAGACAAAGTCTTTGAAGATTTGGATGTCTTTTTCAGTGATTTGTCCTTATCCAATGATTCCTGAAAGGAAGACTTCAGTAATCCCCTAGCTATCAGCTTACTCTTACGTTCATGAAGAACATGAGCTAAATGAATGACAGATAGCACAGTTCTACTGTAGGTGAACTTCACCTAAACAATAAACACATTCTGTGTGACCATCTGTTATTGACATTTTTTTTTTCATATTTAGGACATTTTTAAAATCCAGATTTAGCTTTCTCTGGTTGAGACATGGCAGAAACTATCAATATGTCTACTTAAATTACCATACAATACTTTAATAAATGTATTGAATATACTATATGCACTAACTATTAAAGGAACACACACAGTACTATATAATATAGTCCTAATAAAAAACAGGGCCCTAACTTCTACAATATATGCAAAAAACACACAGTACAAATTATAACTACCGCCCTAAAACTTGGGCTTAGGTTCAAAAAGCCTTAAAACACTCTATGGGAAGGGAGAAAGAAATTCTAACAACCAACTAACTTAAATGAGTTGTTACACTGAAGGCAAGAAGAGAAACATGGCCTAAAAAAACATGGCCACCAACAACTAGCAAAAACACACACACTAAACTTTAAGACTAACTAACTACTTATCAAGATAAGGAAAAGTTATCTAACTACAAAAATCTAACTATCAAGCAAAACTATCACTTTTTAGTGAAATATTAAACTTTTACTGGCCAGAGCAGTTGAAGCACTCCCTATGTGTTGCAGCGGCAACCAAGATCTGAGGGAAGCACAAGGTACATCATGGGATAGGGAGTGGGCCTCGAGCTAGCTGAAACTTTGAGCTTTTGCAGTTGGCCGAATCGGAGTAGAGTATCGGCTCCAAACCCATCAGTAAGAATGTACGGCGAGATAGAACAAATTTACTTACATTGTTTGGAAAAGATCTATGAAAACAATATTAGATTAGCACTGTTAAGACCATACAATAAAAAGTTTTGTAATTTATCAAAGGAAGGAAAAAAAAGCCCAGATTAAGTCACCTGAGAAGATATATACAATTGTTACTATTGCCTGCCATGGTATTAATATTGTACTTTTTATTTGTATGTATATATATATATATATATATATATATATATATATATATATATATATATGTGTGTGTGTGTGTGTGTGTGTGTATATATATATCTATGGGTCTTCTTCATTTGATTGAAAGACCATTTGACCTAAACTCATTTTATCGAAATTGAATTTGATAGAAAACTAGTATTCAAGGCATAAAACTGGGATTGTCCCTCTCCCCAATGTTGTGTGACCCTGGAGCTGGTATATATAGTTAGGGGGGTGTGGGGGGTGCAGCACCCTACATCGGGGGTGTGTGGGGGCAAAGCCCCCTCACCTAGTTTCCTTTAAAAGAAGAAAATAAAACAAAACATACAGATTTTAAATGAAAATAGGTGGGGGGCTTTGCCCCCCACAGCCCCCAATGTGGGGGGCTGTGCCCCCCACCCCCCAACTATATATATATATATATATATATATATATATATATATATATATATACATATATATATGTGTCAACTCCAGGGTCGCACAACATTGAGGAGGGGAACAAATCCCTGTTATTTGCCTTGATTACTGGTTTTCGATTAAATGAAATTTCAATCAAATGGGTTTAGGTCAAATGGTCTTTTGATCAAATGAAGTAGACCCATATAAATATATATATATATATATATATATATATATATATATATATATATATATATATATATATATATACATATAGATATATAGATATATATATAAACTTGCATATTGAATAGCATTCTTTTATATTTTCCCTCTCCATTCCTATAGACATGTTGTACTGTCTTCATTTCCCATGTATTTCTGTTTTGCTCTATTGTTTAGCTTTCTAAATTGAAACTTTATATATATTACATCATGTTAATTAATACTTTTCACTGTAAGCTGTTTTAGTGTAATGAATCTTTTCTTCCCCGGCCCTCTGCTGAAAATGGGTTCTTGGCCCAGTCAGACATTCCTGGTAAACAAATATAAAATAAATAATAAAATACACAGACAAACACACAAATGAAATCTGGACGCGTGGATGGGAAATCGCAAATTCACCCCTGGGATCTCTCCTGTGTCCCTGCTAGACAGAGGCACAGTAAACTAATCTTAAAGGGTACCTTCTGTGACCTACTTTACAGAGGCACAGTAGGCTAATCTAATAGGGAGGTGGAAGCCAAATACACTGTGGCTAGGCTTATAAATGCCCTAGGGCAGATAGCCTAGTATCTACCTATGAACCTATATATACATATATATATATATATATATATATATATATATATGTATGTATCTATGTATATATATATATATATATATATATATATATACATACACACACACACACACACACACACACACACACACACACACACAAATTAAGAAGACTGACAGAGGTAGAGCTGTAGTTTTAATGGCTATTGAAACTTATAAACAAACTGAATGTGTTATTAGAGATGAAAGTTTTTATAGACAAGTAGAAGTGGATGCTATTTTCAGCTCAATATAAAGATATTGATTATTTTCTAGTCTGGTCCTTTAAAGACGGCTAGTTTAATCAAAAGTTAAGATTTTTTAATGTTTTCAAGAATTGGGGTAATTTTTGGAATTCTGAAACACCACAACACTAATGATTCACCTTTTCACTCTATTGTACTGGTAGCAAGTTCTATAACTGAAATCACTGGCTTTATTTATTGAATACACTTTAAAACCAACAGTAAAACTGATAAAAACTTTTATTTTTGATTCCACTGATTGTATTTATAAGTTAAAGGGCATTAAAATGTTGTGTGATGATTGGTTGGTAACTGCAGATATTTCCAGTTTGTATACTTTGATTTCCATTGATTTGGGTCTTTTGTGGTTTAAAGAATACTTGACTGGGTACAGTACATTTGCTGCAAAAGAGTTGAATGTTTGTTCTTGCCTTGAATTAGTGTTAAAAACAATTACTTTACTTTGAACAAAAAGTAATTCCAACAAAACAATCAGATGCAGAGGGGCTAAGGTTTCTAGTTGTATAAACATAGTACTTTTGGATAATGTGGAGATTTTTTATATCTTTAAGACAGTGTACATTCTATTTTTCACCTAAGAAAATATTACATTATCGGATGGGGTGATTTTTTTTTCCAAAAAACGTTTTATTTTATTTTCTCTTTTAACAAAAGGAGGTAACAAACAAATGATGACAATCCAAACAGGTTATATCAAAAGTAAAACAATACAAGCTGTGCGTATAAAGTTAACATATTATGCAGTAGAAACTGACAAGCACAAATATAACTATGTACACAAAAAAAAAAAAACACATTATCTGCTAACCTAGTATGCTACCCAAAGAGAAGAAATAATAGAACACTAATTGGAGAGCACAAGATAGGTCACAGCATTTGCGAAAGGAAGGTCTGATTTAAGTAGTGATAAGAAGGAGGGCATTGATCTTTACCCAGACTTTTGTACAGAGAGCATTCCTCTTTGGACTTTTTATAATGAATTTTTGTGCAGCAATGTATGCAAGAGCCATTGACTTGAAGTTGTTCCAACAGAGTTTAGTGCGGTCCAGCCAATTTTTAGAGATGTATAATTTCATGAGTGAACATAGGAAAACCAGAACATGTGTGTCAAATTTAGAAAGAACACATGTAGGGATATGAAGGATGGCTAATTCCCAAGAAAGGGTCGACTTATGGTAGCCCATTTTTTGAAGGCGGATTTTTAACTATGTCCAGAGTTTGTGTGTGTAATTGCAGGACCATAAAACATGCATTAGGTCTGCATACGGAGATGAGCAACAGGGACAGGATGGAGACTTCTTAGAGTCAAATTTAGCTAGTCTAGCCGGGGTGTAGTAAGCATTACTGTTGATCATTAACTGTGTGTAGAAGAGTTTCTTAAAGGGGGAAAAGTCTATAGTATTTTTTATGGCCGAGAGTTTCTGAGTGTGCGAAAGAAGGGGGTTATACTTGTCTCAGTAGTTTGAAAAAAGATAGTTTCTATCATTGATCATGGAGGACGTGAGTCTGTATGAGTTAGAGAGCATTTTTTTTGGTAGAGTCAGAGTATGAATCACAGATTCTAGTATGGAAAGATTTTGTCCGTTATCTAATAGGTGTATGAATTTAGATGTAATAACATCTCGTATTTGCCGAGTAATACTTAGGTATTTCTTATTGACTTTAAGGATTTTGCATAGGTTAGACAGTGATTCATTGTTGTGTTTGAGTATATCCCAGACCAAGAGATTTTTTATTAACAGGAAGTTGGAGAGGTTGACTGGAAGATTGTTGATTTTGATATTGGGATTTAGGTGCAAGGGTTGAAGTAAAGGGAGTGATTTGTCAAGATTTATGAGTTTTAGAATGTTTTGGAAGATATCAACCTTTTGTTTTATGTTAGTTGACAAGTTGAGACTGCGTAAAGTGTCGCGTGAGAGAAAGGGGAGAGCAGCTGGATTTAAGTTAACGCTAAGGATCTGCTGAAACCATAATTTGGACCAGGTAGGATAGGTATTATAGTGTATTATCTTAAGTTTGGAGATATATAATAACCTACTTGCAGAGATGATTGAATAATATAGATGAAGGTTTGGGAGGCCCAAGCCACCTTTGGATTTGGGAAGGGTTAATTTGTTATATGCAATTCTCACAGATTTGGGATACCAAATGAATTTAGCTAGTTCTTTGCTAATCTTGGTCAAAAAGGATTTGGGTACCAACTGAGCCGCAGAGTTGAACTGAAAAAGGAGTCTGGGGAGTATGTTCATCTTAATTATTGCTGATCTGGATAAAAGAGATAACTTCAGTCTTTCCCACCTATGAATATCAAGAGAGATTTTGGACCAAGATCTGAGAAGGTTATTTTGAAATGTAGATAAATGATTATGATCAAAATGGATCCCTAAATACTTGATGTCTTAAGTTGTCTTGAAGGGGGAGGCAGGAAAATAATTCAGTTTATGACCTAGAGGGTTAATGGGAAAGATGTGAGATTTCTTGAAGTTTATCTGATAATCTGAAGCTTCTGAGAAGGCATTGATGGAGTTTTCAATCTTGTTAAGGTCAGTATTCGGAAGATGAAAATAAATGATTAGATCATCAGTGAAGACTGAAAGGAGTATTTTGGTATTCATTACTTTAGGGATTGTATGGAAAGTATTTAGTTTTATATAAAGAAATAAAGGTTCAATAAATATATTGAAGAGGAAAGGAGATAGAGGACACCCCTGCTTGGTGCCATTAGTTATTTTTAAAGGTTTGGAAAGAATCCTGTTTATCCATAAACAGGTAGAGGATTTACTGTATAGAACTTTAATCATATCTACAAAAGGGGAGGGAATGTTAAAATATGATAAGAAATGAAAAAGAAAATCCCAGTTAACCCTGTCAAAGGCTTTTGCTGCATCTAAAGTTAAGGCATATAATGGGTTCTTTTCTTTTTTCGACAGATGTATTAATGAGTCTAGAGTTAGAGTGTTATCCCATGTATGCCTGTGTGACATGAAACCTGCTTGTTCTGTAGAGATTATAGATGGTAGAATTTTTCTAAGTCTGTTGGCTAAGAGCGAAGCAAGAATCTTGATATCAATATTAATCAATGAAATGGGGCGATAGTTGTTTGGATCCGTTTTGTCTTTTTTGTTTTTTAGAATTAAAATAGTTTTCGAGGTGTTCCAGTGCAAGTCTGATATGCCGTATTTTATTACGTGGTTGTAAACTTTTAGCAGGATAGGGGAGATTGTTGAGATAAATGTTTTGAAGAATTCGGCTGTGAAGCCATCAGGACCAGGGGATTTGCCTAACTTGAGATTTGAGATAGTGGATTGGATTTCTTGTAGGTTTAAGGGAGCTGAGAGCATGTCACATTGATCTTTATTAAGGGAGGGGAATTTGATGGAATTCAGGAAATCGATCATATGTTGATGAAAAACAGGATCTGTGTTTTCTTTAGAATAAATATCTGAATAAAGGATGGAAAAGAGTTGTATAATTTCCTGGTCCGAATTATAAATCTTGTTTTTAAAGTGTAGACGAGATATTCTAGGGGGTTCTTGGATGTTCCGAATTAATTTTGCAAGTAGTTTAGATGGGACCTGTGCCCATTCAGAGTAAATCGCTATCATTTTTTGTTCGAACATGGTTAAGTTCTGTTGAGGTAATTGAAGTAAATGGTTCTGTGTTTCATTTATCATTTTGTCTCTGATGGGGTCCGGTCTGAGTTTTTGTTGTTTCTCTAAGTCAAGAAGCTTGTTTGTAAGATCAAGTTCTTTGCTTTTGTAGATTTTTTTGAGGTAAGAGGCTTTGTTAATTATAGTACCTCTGATACAGGCTTTACATGCAGCCCCCATTGTACATCCAGTGGTATGTTGGTGAAGTTGAGGTTAGAGGTAAGATTAATTAATGTTTCAGTGATTTCTTGAATAATATCCTTATTACGGAGTAAGTTATTGTTGTGTCCAGTTGTTATAAGTACATGGAGAAGTTACTTTTTGGATAGGGTTAATATTTAAGGATATCTTAGAGTGATCCGATAAGAATCTCGGTTCTAAAGAGAGATTAATTTTGAAGTGGGTGAGGGATTCAGAGATTAGGAAGAAGTCTAATCTTGACCAAGATTTGTAGCATTTTGGGTAGTATGTGTATAGTTCATCTTTAGTTACATGGTCTTTCATAGAGATGGGGTCAGTAAGTTTGAGATCGTACATTAAGTCTTCTAAGGCATAGGAGGATTGAAGGTTATAATAGGGAGATTTACTAGTGTGATCTGAATTAGGGTCTATAATGGCATTCCAGTCCCCTCCCGCTATAATATAGTGATCTTTGAAAGTTGCCAGAATATTGTGGATTTCTGTAATAAAGATATGTTGTTGGGAGCAAGGGCCATATAAGTTGAAGAATAGAACGGGTTTATTAAGATTGGGAAATTGAGATGTAAATAAGTACCATATGCCATTCACATCATCTCTTTATATTTCTCTGTTGTTGCAGCAGATAATCATACTTCTGAGCTTTCTGATTTGTATAGTAAAAAAAAAAACAACAAATGGAGATTCTCTTTTCTCCACTGCTTCTATTGAACAGCACTGATGTACTGTGCAGACATGGGAATGTAAGTCCCATATGCATGCCCAGTATATCAACAAACGTGGAAGAACATGAGACAAAGCGGAGGAACACAGAGCATTATTTAAGAAAGATAAGCAATCACTGAGTCGTGGGTCTAGTTATATTAGGATTTACCCATCATTGGCTTTGTTTAATCACTCCAGCTTTGCCCTTGTGATCAAACCATGCCAACCATAGGTAAATCCTCATGCACCCACATCCACTAGTCAGTTATTCCTCAAACAATTCTTATCAGGCGTTCTACATTGGAAGAATGAGAAGAAAATTGAGTTCCAGAATTTAAGAACATTGTCAGGTCATAAAAAAGAAATACAAAAATACATTATATAGGCATGGCATGAAATAGAAGAATTTCAAACATTTAATTTTTTTATGCAATTGATTCCACTGAACCTGACATTAGGGGAGGGCAAAAGTTCACAGAGAAGCCAACTGTCATCCAAAAAGAACCCTTATTGTAAAACTGAGCACTTTCATCCATATGATTGGGACTTTATCAAAATCTAAAAAATAACAACAATTCTTTGTCCATATATACTCCAGGCATCAGTTAATCAATTAAGTAAACAAGTAGCTCTAAAATTCACATGCTGTAAGTCCGTTTTACAATCTGGCAAAGTAAGCTTATTATATACAAGATACAACAAAATAGTGAAAAGTTAGAAAATGTGCATAAGGTATACTAATGATATAATAGTTATACATCAATGTTAAATGAACTGTCAAAGATGAATATAAAATTCTAAAACCTAGAATTATGATAATTAAACATAGAAAAAGTTTCTACAAATTCACTGCCCTCATCTTTAACACCCTGCTAACAGAAATATTATACCTGAAACACGTTTTTGTGCAGTGTTAAGGAGTAATTCCCATCATCTTCTTCTTTCTGCTTTTCCCGGTTAGGGGTCGCCACAGCAGATCACCTGTTTCCACTTGTCCTCTGCATCTTGCTCTGTCACACTAACCACCTGCATTGCCCTCTCTAACCACATCCATAAACCTTATCTTAGGCCTTCCTCTTTTCTTCTTACCTGGCAGCTTCATCCTTAGCATCCTTTTCCCAATATACCCAGAATCCCTCCTCAGCACATGTCCAAACCAATGCAATCTCACCTCTCTGGCTTTGTCTCCAAACTGTCCAACCTGGGCTGACCCTCTAATATACTTCTTCTTATTCCTGTCTACCCTCGTCATACCCAGTGCAAATCTTGACATCTTTAACTCTGCCACAACCAGCTCTGACTCCTGCCTTTTTGTCAATGCCACTGCCTCCAACCCATATAACATATCTGGTCTCACTACCCTTTTGTAGACCTTCCCTTTCACTCTTACTGGTACTCGTCTGTCACAAACAACTCCTAACACTCTTCTCCACCCACTCCACCCTGCCTGTACTCTCTTCTTCGCCTCTCTTCCACACTTACCATTATTCAACTGCTGATCCCAAGTATTTAAACTAATCCACCTTCGCCAACTCTACTCCCCGCATCCTCACCATTCCTCTATCCTCCCTTTCATTCACACACATATATTCCATCTTAGTCTGGCTGACCTTCATTCCTCTCCTCTCTAGAGCATATCTCCACCTCTCCAAGGTCTCCTCAACCCGTTTCCTACTCTCACTACATATCACAATGTCATCTGCAAACATCATAGTCCACAGGGACTCCTGTTTGATCTCGTCTGTCAACCTGTCCATCACCAGTACAAATAAGAAAGGGCTCAGAGCTGATCCTTGATTTAATCCCACCTTCACCTTAAACGCATCTGTCACTCCCACTGCAGATCTCACCGGTGGTTCACTACTCTTGTACATATCCTGTACCACTCTTACATACTTCTCTGCCACTCCCAACTTCCTCATACAATACCACAACTCCTCTCTAGGCATCCTGTCATATGCTTTCTCTAAGTCCACAAAGACACAATACAACTCCTTCTGACCTTCTCTGTACTTCTCCAGCAACACTCTCAGAGCAAATATCGCATCTGTAGTGTTCTTTCCTGGCATGAAACCATACTGCTGATCACTAATCACCACCTCCCTTCTTAACCTAGCTTCCACTACTCTTTCCCATAATCCTTTCTAATTTAGCCTGGTTTCCCAGATTCCACATTTTTCATCATTACTGTAGCAATCACAAAAAATAAAAACCTAGTGAACACATACAAATTCAAACAAATAAGCAAATGAATACATAAAACAAGTGGATAACAAATTGATCAGAGTGCAAATGTCTGAAGTCTTTTTTGGAGGGTCCTCTCCATGCAACCATTGAACTCATCCAACTGACTCCTTCATTCCTTCTCCATCCAACTGGTTGCTTTCCTTTTGTTCATTGAGTATTCCAGAAATTATCTACTCTTCAATGATCTTTATATTGAGAAATGTAACTTCAAAAAATACACTCTCTAATTTACATATACTAATTTCATGACCAAAAACAGTGGGGAAAAGTAAAAATGTTCCACTGCACAACCAGCTTTCAAAGTATAATGTATATGTGATTTTGACAAACTGCAATGAAAATAAATTGAGGAAAAGGTGCTCAAATAAACCACCAGCTGGCTACTGTCACTGGAGTGAAAGCTGAGCAGTACTAGGTTGGCATTATAGGCAGTTTGGCAATACATTTTATTTTCTTTTATGATTTTTGTGAGCAGGAAAATCCAAATGGACATAATTAGTTTGTTCTGCAGAAGCTTAGGGAGAAAAGCTCCACCAAAAAACTTACAAGTGAAATAATGCCACAAACTTAGGTTACATACTAGCAAGCACAACACTTTAGATTGAATAAATTTACTTGAGCAAGTACAGTACTTGGAGATCAAAATTTATATCATATTAAGCAACACACTAACAATGAAATACATAACACATTATGGTTAAAACCAGACTAAGATAGAATACACTAAGTGTCACTCAGAGAAACTGAAGCTTATATCAAAGTAATATATGCATGTGAGGTTAAGCATACCAACCTGAAATGGTGCATCTGTGACTTAAGCTGAAAATTAGATGATGCTATAGTGTAGGTTAGTCATACCTGTAGATGCATTGCCAATAGGTTTAGTTTAATAGCAGTTTAGACAGAGGCAGCTTTGGGTTCAGTATTTCTTCAAAGTGGTTTTAAAGGTTTCTACATTAGTAATGTCTCTTAGGCAAGAGGGAATTTGTTTCATGATTTGGATCTGTTGATGGAGAATGTGAGTCCTATTCCAATTACTAACTAGCAGAGGCTTGGTAAGGAGCTAAATGAATGCACAGAGGAAACTGGGGTATTGTATCCTTGTATGAAAAATTAAGGTATCAGCATTTCTTGGACAGTTTAAAACTAAGTGTACTACTGTCACAGAAGTACATAAGTCTATTTCCGAGTTTGAGCAAGTTATTTGGAGTTTAGGTAAATGCAGTCTCTAGAGGCTAGGCTTGGCGGTATGCAGTTCCAAGTTCTCCAGTAAAGAGGAATAAATCACAAAAAGAGATGAGCAATAACACAATGTGGATAATGACAAAGCTGGGACACTTCTCTATCTAGCTTTTGCAGTGTGGCAGCTTTTGATACAATAAAACACTCCATGTTTACTAAAATATTTAGAGACTTATGTCAGTGTGATGATCAAATTTAAGCTTTTTGTTGAAGTGAACTTAAAAACTGATTCAAAATGAGTATTATTGAGGATAGAAACTGGAAGGTCTGATGTATTTGGTTGTGACTGAAGGGCAAAGTGAAAGAGCATGGATTTGTTTTTATGTGGTGTTTAATTTTAGGCCAGAATTATCTATCCATGCTTTAAATGGATTTGAAAATTGAAAGCATTTTGGAGGCATTTTGGAAACAGAGTGAGAGGCAAAGCATAAAGCTGTGAGATCTGCACACTATATTTATTTAAGCTGGTTTGTCTGTTGGAAGACATGCTGCTTACAAACATGGTAATTACTAGGGATCCAACAATACACAACTCCTAGTAGAGTTAATTGTGATTATGAAATACGGTCTAACAATTCTTCTTACTGCATATGGTGATCAAGGTAGATGTAGAATTAGCTGAGGTTAAGCGTGAATATGTTAAGTTTAAACATCCGTGAGATAAGGATATAGTTGTCCATACAAAATCATGTCAATAGGCTGAATAAATTGCCACTGTTTTTCTCAATTTATTTGCAAGTGTGAGAAGGGTGATTTCAATGCAATAGATGAGCTAGAATCTGTGTTGGGATTCTGATGGAAGTTGTTACTTATGAAGCGATTCAAAACTTGATGCCAGAAATACAGCAAAGAAATTCTCATTTCCCATGGACTGTACAGAGGGCAGGAAAGGCTGTACTAGGTCCATATTTCTCCATTCTTACTTTGTGAAGTAATACTAATGAGGCAGACTTTCATGTTGGATGGACAATTCCTTCTTTGACCGATCTATGTAACAACAGGTTTAAAGTGAGAATGTGGTTGACTGGCAGAGGCTAAGGATGAGTTTTTGAGATTTTTATAAAATATTTTGCATATAATAGATATTAGTACCTCTTCTAGATGTAAGCTGTTTCTTATTTGGGTAGGAGATGGTAGTAGCTGTTGACTGGGGCTGAGTCATTAGTGCACTAATGTTTTATTAAGTTGTGTGCGATAGACCAAATAAACAGTGAGAGAATTTCTTTGCTCCAGTTTGGACATTGTCCCTTCCTATACTACCCCTAATGTTACTACCTCTTTAGTAAATTACCTAAGCAAGAACATTTTCCCTTAAAACACTTTAAAATCCAGAAACAACACAAATAATTTTATCATTGCTCCTAAATAACCCTCTCCTATTTATAGACCTTCTTGACAACTATGAAAAGTAAATTTCTTCAAAAATAAATCTGTATGATGGAATTCCAATATAAACAAGCTTTACAACAAAAGAAAAAAAATGTTGGGTTATCTATAACAGAACACTACTATCCCAATATAAAAGGGACAAAGTAATTAAGTAAAACCCACATACCATTAAGGTGCACAAGGCCAGGTAGGAAATCAGATCCTCTACCAACTTTAAAGCTAACCACAAGTCCTTAAGTTACATTATGAAACTCAGAAAGGATGCCCGTTACTGTACAAAATTTATTTCTAATGAAGTCTCCCCAAGTTATTACAAATACCGTCACAGACAACTTTAGAAGTAATTTAATGTCCCCAGCCACATCAGATGTTACCCGGCAAGCAAACATCCAGCCTTCTCAAAGTCACCATTGACAATATTATATCTGCACTCTCTAAACTCAAAAATACTAGCTAAATGGGACAAGATATCATCTCTGTCTGCTAATAAATGTCCACGGCCAGACTTAGGCATAGGTAAACTAGGCCTAGCGTGCCATTTGGCTAGGGGTGTGCTGGCTGATTTATCTTTTTTTCTCCTAAATCAAAAGGAAAATGCAACTGCCTCAGTGCCCCTGTTCAAAACAGCCACAACTGGGGAACAATTTAAGGAGAATTTTGCACAACTCTCAATTGCCAGGCCTTCTTTGTAGTCTCACCCATGATCTAGATAATGAATCCGGACTGTCCGGACTGGCAAATGACTAACCCTGCTGTTGCTTGCTAAACAGTCTCAGTTTCTGGTTTTCCAGGACTAATGTGTATTTGTGTGAAGCAAGCTGGATTACATTACTGTGGCAAGGCTAGTGTCTTTGTGAAACAAAGTAAAACATAGCAGACAGTAATGAATTTGACCACAGACAACTGAGGTATAAACAGCCAACAAAGTGGCTATAACTGCTGGACATAAGGCTTTCTTTGGATGAAAGATACTGACTTTGCTATCACTTGCAGGGTGTAAACAGTGATTAACCTGTCTTTACAGGACTATTCTGCACATGTGAAATAAGTTGGCATACTCTATCTTGGTTACTGTGTGTTTTTGAAGCAAACCTAAAATTACTGTGGGAATTTTTTTATCATGAACAGACATCTGAGGTATCAAAAGTAAAAAAAGAGGTTATAATTCCTGAGTATAGGTACAATCTGTGGATAAAACTGACTTTCCTTGCTGCTTTTTGTCCACAGTTAAACACTGACCTGGCTGACAAAAAATGATAACTGTTGTGACTTGTGTGTGTGTGTGTGTGTGTGTGTGTGTGTGTGTGTGTGTGTGTGTGTGTGTGTGTGTGAGGGGGTGCAGTGCATCTAAGAGCAACAGGTTGGCCATAGTATTTTCCATTTAACATCACAGTTAAAGCTCAGCATTGTACACAAAAAGTGACTGGCTTTGGCAGTTTGTGTAGGATGTCTGTGAAAGCAATTGATCACTGGCACAGTGATGCACTGTGCAGTGTTGCCATCTCACAGCTCTCAATTTTCTGGTTTAGTTCTTGACTATGGTTCCTTTGGTGTGGAATCTTCACGTCCTCCCTTGTCCTTTGCAAGGGTTTTCGCCAGGTGTTCTGGTTTTCCCTAACTACTCAAAACCTGCCATAGGTGAAATGGTGTTTTTCCAACTTGCTTGCAGATAATCTTTTTAGGATGGCATACTACTGCAGTGAGCAGCACTGTCACCTCACTGCAACAGGACCTCTGATTCAATTCATGGCTGAGGTACCTTCTGTGCACAGTATGCATGTCCTCTCTATGCTTTTGTGTGTTCTCCTCAAACATCCTAAAAACATGCAGTAGATGGAGTGGCAGTTCTAAACTGTCCACAGGTATGTGTGTCTGGGTGTTACAGTGTGTGATATAGAAAGTACAGTTGTGTACACCTACCATAAATGTAGATGTTCGAGTGTCTTCACTGTTGCAGTCATGACTGTAGGGTTCTCCCCTGCAGGCAGGCAGCCCTCGGTCGGTCAGAATCCCAAAGTCTGGGTCTGGCGTCGGCTGTTCAACCATGCTCCTTGACGTCAGAGCGCCAGGAGTACAAAGCTGACAGCAGACACCATCTTCTCCAGTTTTTCTTGCCCCAGATGTCAGGAGTCCCAAAATGCAAAAGTTCCCATAACCTTTGCAAATACACCTCAGAAGAATGGTGAAAAATGGAACTACACAAAAGTAAAAAAAAAAAAAAAAAAAAAAAAAAAAAGGGGACAGGAGGGAGGGAAACCCAGACTGCAACAGTGAAGACACTCGAACATCTACATTTATTGTAGGTGTACACAACTGTACTATGTTCATCGTGTTTCACTGTTGCAGTCATGACTGTAGGGTAGAATCCCAAAGCTGAAAGAAAGGGAGGTGGTCATAAAGAAGAAGGGGCGGCTAAAAGGCCCTGCAAGACTGCAGAGGCAAAGCCTGCCCTAGACTTAGAGTAGAGAGGTAGATTGTAGTGCTTAGAAAAAGTATGCACTGAACTCCAAGTTGCAGCTTCCAAAATGTCTTTGGTAGGAACTCCCCTGAGGAAGGCCGCAGAAGTGGCAACAGCTCTGGTGGAATGAGTCCGTATACTCCCTGGGATTTGCTTTCCATGGTGTGAATAACAAAACCTGATTCCATGAGCAATCCATTTAGAAATGGTCTGTTTTGAAATGGCTTTACCCTAGGAACTTGAAGCATACGAAACAAACAATTGTTCTGATTTTCTGATGTCCTTGGTTCTGTCCAGGTAAAAACGTAGTTGTCTGTGTACATCCAAGGAATGTAAGATCCTTTCCCCTTTATTTTGAGGAGTGGGGAAAAAGGTTGACAAGTGGATAGTTTGATTTAAAGCCACTTTGGAAACCACCTTAGGCATGAAGGTAGGATTAGTCCTCAAAGATACCCTGTCTTGATGAAAAATAATATAAGGTTCCACAGCCATAAGAGCTTGTAACTCTGAAACTCTCCTGGCAGAGGTTAGGGCTAACAAGATAGCTGTCTTCCAAGATAAAAACTTGATGTCAGAAGAGACAGCAGGCTCAAAAGGAGGCAAGGTTAGTTTTTCCAAAACATAGTTGAGATCCCAAGCAGGAATGGGAGGAGATCTAGGAGGTCTTAAGTTCTTAGCTCCTCTGAGAAACTGTCTCATGAGCTGGTGGGAAAAGATGGGAGGGTCTGTATTATAATGAGCAGAAATAGCAGAGGCATGTATCTTAATGGAAGAGAAAGAGAGACCCTTATGTAAGAGATCTGTCAAGTAAAGTAAAATTAAAGTAATGTTAGGAAGAAGAGGATCAGAATCCTGAGCCTGCATCCAGGAACAAAATCTTTTCCATTTTCCTGCATAAGATTTTCTAGTGCTAGGACGTCTGGCTTCTAAAATGACATCCATAACCTGCTTGGGTAGGAAAGAAGAAATCAAAGGCCCTGGATTAACCAGGCCACCAGGCTGAGAGTTCTGACATGAAAGTGTAGAACCTGACCCTGATGTTGGGACAGAAGGTTCGGAGACTGAGGTAAAACCCAAGGCGGCTCCAGGCATAGGTTTTTTAGAGTTGGATACCAAAACTGCCAAGGCCAATTTGGAGCCAGCAAGATTATCATCTTGGGCTTGTCCTGTTTTATCTTCAATAAGACCCGTGGAAGAAGAGGAAGAGGTGGAAAGGCATATCCCGAGAGGTTCCTCCAACTGAATGGCAGGGCATCCACTTTCCAAGCTTCTCTGTGGAAAGTCCTGGTGCAAAAATTCTGTAGCTGATGATTGAGATGGGATGCAAAGAGATCTATGTGAGGACATCCCCAGACTGCTGTTATCATCCTGAATATTTTGGTGTCCAGCATCCATTCGTGTGGATCCGAAAGGTTTCTGCTCAGACTGTCTGCCAGGAAGTTTTGTTTCCCTGGTAGAAACTGAGCTTGAAGATCCAGATTGCAAGCTAGAGCTGTGTTCCATAGATCCATGGCTAGTCTGCAAAGGGGGTAGGAATGAGATCCCCCTTGCTTGTTTATGTACCACATAACTATGGTGTTGTCTGTCCATATTAGTAGTTGTCCTGGTTGTAAAAGATTCCTGAAGGCCAATAGAGCTTTCTGAATGGTTAACATTTCCTTTAAATTGATATGCAGGTGCTTCTGATCCTTTGTCCAAAGGCCCTGCAGACAGTTGCCCTGAAAATGGGCTCCCCAAGCATAATCCGAGGCATCCGTAGTTAGAATCTGAGGGGCAGGAGGCAGACGGAAAGGTTTCCCTTTGTTTAGAGCACATGCCCTGGACCACCAAAGAAATTTCTTTTGAAGGCAAGGAAGGACGGAGATCAGTATGTCTAAACTGTGGCAATGCTGAGACCATACACTTTTTAGGTACCACTGTATTTTCCTCATGTGTAGTCTTGCATATGGTACGAGAAGGATGCAGGAGGCCATGTAACCCAAAGCCTGCAGGAATTTCCTTGCAGATAGTTGAGTTAAAGTTGTCAAGGTTTTGAAAGTTGAAGCCAGCTGTAATTGTTTTTTGGATGACAGAAATGCCATCTGGGTTGTGGTGTTTAGAAGAGAACCCAGAAAAGTTATCTGTTGTGATGGTGTCAAATTTGACTTTTTTATGTTTACAGAGAATCCCAGGAACTTGAGGAGGTTCTGTACAAATTCTAGATGCTGGAGTAAGACATCCTTGCTGTCTGCCTGAATTAGACAATCGTCCAGATAAGGGTAAATTTGAATTCCCTTGAGTCTGCAGTCAGCTACTACTGGAGCCAGGCATTTGGTGAAGACCCTGGGCGCAGTAGACAATCCAAAGGGCAGCGCAGAGAATTGAAAGTGCCTCGATCCGGCCTTGAACCCGAGGTATTTTCTGCGATCCTGCCTGATGGGAATGTGTAAATATGCCTCCTTTAAATCCAAAGTTACTATCCATGCATCTTTTGACAGCATTGGAAGTAGCTGCTGTAGAGTAAGCATCTTGAATTTTGGAATCTCTAGAAAGGTGCTCAAGACCGACAGATCCAGAATGGGTCTCCATGAGTTTTGCTTCCTTGGGACTAGAAACAGCCTTGAGTAAAAACCTTTTCCCATCTCTGAAAGTGGAACCAGTTCTATGGCATTCATAGCCAAAACAGCTTCTACCTGGTTTAAGGCCTCCATCCATTGATGATTTGGAAGGTATGGCCATCCGCTTGGCCTTGGCAAGGTATGAAAATGGAATTTGTAACCTCTTAAAACCACATCCAAAACCCACTTGTCTTGGGTTATTTGAGTCCAATTTTGATAAAAAAGAGAGTTTTCCTCCGAGGGGGGCTTCCAGGCAAGAAGTTCCTTTAGCCCAACAGAGGGAGTCATTGAGTTTGTTTCCTTTGAGTTTGTGACCTGTCCTCTCCTCCCCTAGGGGTGGAAGCAGTCCACTGTCTTGGTCTATAAGAAGCTTGTGTTTGAGGCCTTCCTCTGGAGCGTCTATATCTACCCCTCTGAGGCCTGTCTGAAGTGGGAAAGGACCAATATTTTGAAGGCCAATTCCTGCTAAATCTAGGTGGCTGTACTTGTAAGAAATCTTTAACTGTTTGCATGGATTTCGCCTTATCCTCCATCTTTTTAATCACCTCTTCAGCTTTTGATACAAACAAAACATTATGCTGAACAGGAGCATCCAATAATTTAGCCTTTACTTGTTCAGGCAAATTTTGTTCCTTTAGCCATGCATGCCTTCTAATGACTGTGCCAGAGGCTGCAGCCCTACAAGAAGCCTCCAAGGCATCAAATCCACAGTGTAAACCATGCTTCCCAACTTGTTCAGTGGCATGCAATAAGTCATGTAATTCCTTATCATCTGCACAGGCAGAAATGGAAGTAAGCTTTTGTTTTAAAACAGACAAGAGAAATTGCTGGCATTTCAGCATATGAAACTGACAGTTTAAAGCCCTAATGGACAAAGTAGCAGAAGTGTACACCTTTTTGCCCCATCTTTCTAAGGATCGAGAATCCTTTTCAGTAGGAATGGGATTTTTGGCAGAAGCGGCCTTAACTCCCTTAGGACCCTGAGAAATGGTTTCAGGGTCAGCAGAAGGGTTCTTGTATAAAAACTGGTGGGAATCAGGAACCCTGTAATATCTATCAGGCTTAACAGGAGCAGGAGGAAAAGAGTCAGGGGTTAAGTTAGCCTCCGAAAAGGCATCATCGACAATATCCAAAACAGGAGGAATAGCCAGGGGTCTATGTTGGGGAAGAAGAAGAAAATCCCTCAGTCTTTTCTTAGATTCTGAATACTCTTGTCCTTCCTAGTGGAAATGTTCCCTCATTTCATGCAAAGTTTCCCCAAAAGAGAAATCCTCAGGGGAAGAAGCTGAAGGAATGGATTCCTCAGCATCAGAATCCTCCTAAGGAGGGAAAGAATATTCCTGGTCAGAAGAAGAAACTGAGGAAACAGAAGCCTGATCAGAGGAATCATAATAAACATCCTGCCTTGGCCTTTTATCTGGTGGGGGATGTGAACTACTAATCATAGTAAGTAAATCCTCCATCTTGAGTAACTGTTTCTGTGATTTGGGAGCCGGTTCAGAAGAGGCCCGTGTTGCAGTCTTTGATTTAGAAGGAGTCTTTGCCTTTGTCTTTTGCTTTGCCTTTATTAGAAGCTGAGTAGGCCTGAAAACCCCTTCAGAAGCCGGTACCTGCACAGCGGCTCCAGACCCATCCGAAGGAGCATTGTCCGAAGGTCCTGCAACAGAAATATTTAAAGGCCTGGTTGGCTCCTCATGAGAGTCCATTTCGGCCATCGGTTCTGAAATGGCCAACGACAGGGGCTGCAAAAGCGCCTCACTGACGGCCGAACCTGAAGCTGGCTCCGCTTGTGCGCTATCATCAGATTTAGACCTCGGAGGCCTGTCTTTATCCTTGCGACGTTTGTGAACTCCGGTAGCCGGAACCGTATCCGACGACATTTTGTAGTTAAAGCGCCTACCGAAGTAATGAAAAGCAAAATCGTACCTTCGCTTAATTGTATGTTGATTGAATCTAGCACATAACCAACAACTAGCTACGTCGTGGTCAGGGCCTAAGCAAGGAATACAGTAAGAATGAAAATCCTTATGTGGTATTTGCTTCCCACATGAAATACAATTATTAACTTTTTCTGACATCGGAGTGGAGCAAGAAAAAAAGTTTCCCCAATGGGGTACTTCGCTTTGAGTGGAGAAGAAAATCTTCGGACTGAAGTTTATCAGAAAGAAATCGTCAGGAGTCAACCAACCGGCACTTGCGAACTGCTATCACTGCACGGCAAGAAAGACTGGAGAAGATGGCGTCGGCTGTCAGCTTTGTACTCCTGGCGCTCTGACGTCAGGGAGCATGGTTGAACAGCCGACGCCGGACCCAGACTTTGGGATTCTGGCCGACCGAGGGCTGCCTGCCGGCAGGGGAGAACCCTACAGTCATGACTGCAACAATGAAACACGATGAACATCAAAGAGCCTTCCCATCCACTGTCATTCTCTATTTGGCTAGTAAACTTTATGGATGGCATAAGCTGTTCATAAGGTCATTGCAACACATTGCAACAGTCATATGTAACTCAAAAGTGCTAGACAGGTGGATGGCCAGAAACATTCAGTGTGTGTGTGTATCTTGTGATAGACCTGGTTTGTCATGGGTGGTGTCAATGTGTATGCATGTGTGAAAAAATATCAGTGAGGCTCATCAGCGGCAGTATTAGGATGTGGAAAAACACCAAAAACATGTTTAACAAGTAATACATTTTCAAAAATAGTCATAAAATGCATCACAGAACATATAAACCATCAAAGTTTCTGGTGTTCTGGAGGTCCTTAAACCTCCAGCTCTTTAAGGGAGTTCTGACACATGCTTAGTAGGAAGGCCTCACCCAATCTAAAACCCCACCCTACAATCTTTTAAAATTCTGACAATCAAGTGTATGCTTATAAAGTCCATTAGTCATTTCACATTTCTTAATAGAAATGCAAAGAAAGTCAGTGTAACTTATGTGTGGTCTGGGAAGCATGTGATCATTATTTCTTTACCTTTCCTCAACAGTCAGACTCCAGAGGTTTGCACAGAATGTTAATACAGCTTATCTAAAGGCAGCATACCTTTTAGAAGAAACAAGCAGCAATAAATAACTATGATAATGTTTTTCACTTTGCTCATAATTAAACACCAGATGTGTATAAAAGTGGCTACAGTTTGCGGGAGAAGGATACAGGTAAGGAGCCATGTTGTGAATATTCATTTGACAGGAGCAAGAAGAGATGAGCTATAGTGAAATTTTTTTCATTTCATTTTTCTTCCCAATCTGACATTAGAGGGGTATATAAAAGGTGGCTGCCTTTTAAAAGTAAGAGTGAGAAGACATGCTGTGTATATGTATGACATCAGTAGACAGAAATAAGGGAGTTTGGCCACTTGTTCTTTTACTTTCACCCAAATCTAACACAAGGGGGGGGTGCGCAGAAGGTGAAAAGGCTAAACTTCTTTCCTGATTTTTGTTCAGGCCATCATGGATCAAAGGGTTGGAAAAAAAAAGTGCTAAATTGTACTTTAGAGTATCTAGAACACCATGGTTTCTTGAGTCCTACCAGACCCCACGCCCCAACTTAGCTCAGTTATTTCCTTTACCATTACAGTGTAGTCTTAGCTAGTTAGTTTGTGTTGAAAGGATGGAGGAAAAACTTAGAAGGATGTAATCTGGATGATGTGGGAGGTCAAGATTGGGGAGACTGAATGAGGCAACTAGTCACAGCAGTTAACCACTAAGCCATCACAGCTGTAGTAGAAATTGGGGGGGGTGTCATGGAATATGGAGAACCAGTTGGGGGGGACTTTACCAATCAAGTTATGGACACTGTAAAATGTAA
Organism: Protopterus annectens; assembly: GCF_019279795.1. Classification (NCBI taxonomy): domain Eukaryota; kingdom Metazoa; phylum Chordata; order Ceratodontiformes; family Protopteridae; genus Protopterus; species Protopterus annectens. Next base: position 331,511,247 of record NC_056750.1, read on the forward strand.
AACATTAAAATTAAAAATTTGAAAACTCAAGACTCAAAATACTGAAATTAATGGTATTTTTAAAACTGAGACTAACATAAGTACTGGGAAAACAAACCACAGTGATTCTGCCAAATAAATGAAAAAAATATTCAGAAAAAAAAATACATAAAAATGGGAGTAACTCTGTTCAGCAAAGATTTCTCTCTGTATTGTGAGATGCAATATAACAGAAGACATTTCAAGACATCATTGGCTTTGATTATCATGGCATGAGACCATGTCAGTAGCCACAGAGAACAAGACCAATCTAGACTTAAGCTAAATAATAACCCAGTGGTAAAAATCAGCGCTAAAATAAGAGTGAGGAAGTTAAGAATACCCAAATTGTACAACTTCTAAAATATTTCCCTGTTCATAGTTCATAGGTTCATAGGTTGGTACTAGGCTATCAGCCCTAGGGCCTATACAAGTCTAGCCATAACAATTCCCTGGCTATTTCTTCCCACATTATTTACTTTCCTGGACCCCTGTCTAGCAGGGCGACTGACGTGATCCCTGGGGTGAATTTCCTTTCTCCCATCCAATTGTCAAGGTTCCTCTTGAAGAGGTCCAAAGAGGCACTCTGCTTGACATGTATGGGCAATCTATTCCAGAGTCTGGGGAGTCTCTGGGTCAGGAACCTATCCCTCCAGCATGTTTTGTTTATTGTGATGACAAGGTTTAGATCCCTGGAGCGTGTAGCTCTGAGGGATTGGGATTTCTTTAAGTGTAGCATGTCCAACAGCTCTGGGTTTGACATGGCCTTGTATGTTAAGCAGAGATCGCCTCTGAGTAGACGATATGTGAGAGAGTATAGCTGGAGTTTTTTAAGGCGGTCAGTGTAGGGCATCTGCTTTAGGCCTGTGATTCTTTTAGTGAGGTATTTCTAAGGCCTTTCCAGTTGTTGCAGATGTCTTGAGAGGTACATACCAAATGGGGCGTTGTATTCTATAATGGGTCTAATGAGGGATGAGTACAGTGGGACAATGACCTCCTTCTTTCTGGATGAAAAGCCCTTCGTGATGAGGTGTGCCACATAGAAGGATTTCCTGATTGTTGTGCCGATGTGGTTATCGAAGGTGAGACCACTGTCCACCTGTGTCCCTAAGTCTCTTATCACACTTTCTGTGTTTAGTGTACTGCCACCTATATGGTAATTCATGGATACATGTTTTTTCCCAAAGGGGATAACAATACATTTCTTGGCATTGAGCTTGAGCCCATGGCTCTGGCACCAAGCATCTGTTTCTGTAAGGCCCTTTTGTAGAGTATCCACATCATTTGGGATTCAATTATGGCTCCCAGTTTGCAGTCATCTGCAAACGTTGTTAGCCAGAGTCCCTTAGTCTTGACCTGTGCTTCAGAGAAGTAGATGCCAAACAAGAGCGCCCCAGGACTGAACCCTGAGGTACTCCACTTGTCACTTGTCTGGAGCTGGATTTGGAGTCGGCTACTTTTACAGTGTGGGTTCTATCAGTAAGCCATTTAGCAACCCATTGGGTGACATAGGGATTAATGCCCAACTTAGTAAGTTTATCTATGATTCCAGAGTTGGGATAGGTGTCAAAGGCCTTGGCAAGGTCTAGATAGGCTGTGTGGACCACCTTACCCTTGTCCATGGCTCTGGAGACTGATTCAAAGAAGTCAATCAGGTTCAGGAGACAAGATCGGCCCTTCACAAACCAAAACTGGGTGGGGTCCAGTGTTTGAAGGTTGCCAATGTCTTTGTTTATAAGTTCCATGATAATACGCTCCATGGCCTTGCAGATAAGGCTTGTCAGACTGATGGGACGGTAGTTTCCGGGATCCAAGGTGGATCCACCCTTGTGGATTGGGATAACTGTAGCTCTGCGCCACTCAGTGGGCACAAAACCTGAGGTGAGGCTATGATTAAACATGACACTTAGGTGAGGTGCCAGTTCATATTGTAGTTCATGTAGCACACAGCCTGGGATGTCATCTGGTCCCATGGATGCTGTATTCTTGGCTTTAGAGAGTGCGTTTTGTACCTGTGTGGCCGTTATTACTGGAATTTGGCAATCTTCCGGTATTGAGATGGGCCATTTAGGGGGTGAGAGGGGGGTGAAGTTGGCACTGAATCGATCTGCCAGGATATTGGCTAAAGACAGGGAGTCAAAATTACTAATGCAAACCTCAAACACTTGTTTAGGTATATGGCATTTTTGAACAGATGGAGAAATACTGAACACAGTTTCAATGAATCTGGGGCATCAGTGCTTTAAAAGTTCAAAACAGTTAAAGCCTGATTAAAAAAAAAAAAAAAAAAAAAAAAAAAACAGATGTAATTCATTGCCTTCAGAGGGGGGTGTACCACTGAAGATGGACCTTCTTTATAAATATGTGGAGAAAAGAGTTTGCATTTCATGCAGAGCTACTGAACTGATGGTTGGCTTAATCCTTTTTGGGTCACTTGCTGGGTGGTAGAAAGGTTATTGTTGTTACCTCAGAAAGCTTCATTCTCCAGTCAAGTTCCTGCCTGAAGCTTTCCTTCCTGGCCACCAATGCAATTAAATTTCATCCAGCTGAATGACCTGGTAAACCAAATGTGCATGTATGAATGAAGGCATTTACTTATTTATTATGTAGTCATTCATTTAGTCTAGTGCTTGACAGATTTGTTTAGAAACTGGCTAAACTCCTCCTCCTCCTAAACAACTGAGAAGGCTCATCAAGGGAGGAAAATATACCATCAAGAGGTATGGAAAGCTGACTGATCTCCCGAGAGAGCTCACTAACTCACCTATGAGAGAAGCGTCCAAGATAACTTGGTGCAGACCTCATGAAGTACCAATGGAATGAGAAGAGTCACCTAAATCCAAGTGATTCCAGGCAGCAAATAATATCTTTATTAACTGGCTCCAGGACACGAACAGTCTGGGAATTGTTTTCTTTTTTCTTCCAGTGTTATGCACTGAGAAGAATCTGAGGAGAAAATGACAATAACTCTGACAGCCTAACAGTTTCTTCAAAGAAGGAGTCTTTACAATAAATCTAGAAGGAAAAACAACTCACTGCCAGTATCCTTACCTGACAATAGGAATTCTGATCCTCACAGCCCATGATGGCTGAAAAATCATAGGAAAAAGGTGAAAGTCTCTTCCAGAAAAAATGTGCAGTTAACTTATACCAAATGTAATAGAAACCAAGCTTAATGAAGATAGTTGCATCAGATTCAGTACAGGTGGCTAAGAGATAGCTGAAAGACCTACTGTCAAGTATCAAATATAGCAGATAAAAAATGCACCCCTATACATGGCTTAATCATCTTCTGTAACATGCTGAACAGGCAGTTAAAGGATAATCTTAAGATCACATGATAGCTGTTACAGGACCTATGACAGCCTCAACCCTCAGCAAAGACTGGCCAACCCTTAAAGGACAGATAAAATTAAGTGTATACCAACTTAGCCCTGCTGCAGGAATGCAGTAAAACTGCCAGGTTAAAGGGTGTGCTACAAGAGACTGAGCTCAAGATTTCAAGAACTGCACAAGTGGGTACATGAAGGATGTGCCCAAGCATTCCAACTAATGTGTAGAGCCACTGGAAGTAATACCTAGTAAGTAAAGAATATAAGAATTGAGAAAACTACAACTCTATACCAAAATGAGATGTTCCACATATAGGGCCACTAAGACAATGCATGACTGGTACCAACATTACAAATAAAGAATTTATGTTCTTACCATAACGTTCCATCTGTGTTGTCCAACTTCATTCCATTAACCTGGGGGACTTGGTTGGTGTATTTTCCTTTGTTCTGATATTGAGGAAAGAAAACTGGAATTTCAATTGACTGGTTAATCTATGTCTCTTTAGCCACCTTGGGTATAAAGGAAGGATTTGTTTGTAGGGTAACTCTGTCTTTATGAAAAAAAACAAGTATGGAACCTTAGGGGAAACAGCCTGCAGCTCAGACACTCTCCTGGCTGAGGTAATAGTTACTAGGAAAAGAGTTTTCCCGGAAAGGAATTTGAGATCTACAGTAGCTGAAGGTTCTAAGGGAGGATGTACCAAAACTTGCAAAAATCATAGCTCCCAAGGAGGTGTAGGGTCCTTGACTGGAGGTCATAGCAAACAAAATGCCCCTAAGAAAAGTCTTACATAACTTAGAAGAGGCCAAAGACACTGAATCAAAACCAAAATGGAAGGTAGAAATGGCAGCAAGCTGTACCTTGACTGTAGAATGACTAGCATCTTCCTTGAAAAGAAACGCTAGAAAGTCTAGGACTACTGAAATTGGTGCTGTAAAAAGGATCTATCTAATTCTACTCCGCCTAAAGGGAAAATCTTTTCCACTTACTTTTGTAAATCTTGCGATTGGAAGCTCTATATAAAGAAATCAAAATGTCTCGGACTGAAGAAGACAGCCTGGGAGATCTAGCCATCACTGGAAGTGGAGAAACCATGTTGTTAATTTCAGAGTCTGAATGTTGGGAAGGGGATGCCCTGACGAATGAGACAATAGGACTCGGATCCAACCTCATGGGGAGGCAAACCAGATGAGACCAAAGAAAGGTGAACCAGGTTTGTTGAGGCCAAAAGGGAGCAATGAGAATCACTTTGATTCACAACTTGAAAGCTTTCTGTAGGAATTTGGGAATCAAGGGAAGAGGAGTAAAGGTGTATAGTAGACCGGTGGATCAAGCATGAATCAGAGCATCCCTGGGGGACTGTCCCTGAGGAGGGATCAAGGAAAAATACTTGCTGCATTTGCTTTTGAGGGGAGAGGCAAAGAGGTCACAAGCAAGGATAACCCCATTTCTGGAAGATTGCATCTGCCATGGATTGGTTCAGGGACCACTCTTGTGAGGTATCAGCAGCACTCTGCTGAGTCTGTCAGCTAGGATGTTGGATCCCCCAGAATGTGCATTGCTACTGGAAAACAGTTGGAAGAAATCACCCACTGCCAAACCATCATCGCCTCTTGACAAAGGGGATAAGACCTGATCCCTCCCTGTTTGTTGAGGTACCAAACCACTGACATATTGTCTGTTGGGATAGCAATAGTCCCCTGAGGAAGAAAGCTGTCTAGTTCTTGCAACTCTAGAAGACCCACTCTCATCTCGAGTACACTGATATGCAACTTGGTCTCTTGGGGCATCCATGTGCCTTGGACAGTCCGGCCCAGACAATGCCCCCCCACCCAAACAGGGCGGCACCCGTGGTGAATGTGGCAGTTGGGGAGGGGAGAACAAACGGTCATCCTTGAGTAACTTCCAGGGACTGGATCCACCAAAAGAAAGAATCCCTGCACACACAAGACAGTTTGATGGGAAGGTTCAATGGATTTTTGAGAAGAGACCACTGTACTGCTACGGTCCACTGCAGAATACGCATATGAAAATGTGCCATTCGGAGAAGAGTTATGGTTGCTGCCATGGAGCCCACAGCTCATAGAATCAGACAGGCCGGGGATTTCGGAACAGTCAAGATCTGGCTGACACGGGATCTCAGATTTAGCACCCTGTGTGATGCAAGATAAGCTTGAGCCACTGTTGTGTTCAGACATGCCCCTATAAAGTCTATGGTTTGAACTGCATCCAGGTGTGACTTCTGCCAGTTTATAGTTAAGCCGAGTGAAAGCTAGGTTGAGGAAGTAATCCTGGGCCTGAAGCAGAAGATGCCTGGTTGGGGCGGTAAGGAGCCAGTCGTCCAGATATGGAAATATCAGATACCCTTGCAGTCAGAGATGAGCTGCAACTACCACTAGATATTTGGTGAACACCCTGGGGGCTGTGGTCAGACCAAACGGAAGCTCCTGAAACTGGTAGTGACTGGTTTCTAGCCCAAAACATAAAAAAGACCTGGAGTGCCTGCACATCTTAATACGGTAGTACACATCCTTGAGTTGTATAGAGAATATTCAATCACTGATCTTCAAGAGAGGTAAGATGAACTGCCTTCCTGACCATCCTGAACTTGGTGTGTTTCACTAACTTGTTTAGGTAGGTGAGATCCAATACTGGCTGCAGGTTCCCTGTCTTTTTGGGTACGAAAAAGAATCTGGAGTAAACGCCCAATCTGACCTGATCATGGGATCTCCTGGATGATCCTTTTTTGTATTAACTTTCTTATTTCCTGGGTAGCATCCTCCATCTGACTGTGTGGAACATCAGGGAGGTGAAATTTTTATTCGGGGATGTTGGAAAAGGGAAAGTAGTATCCTCTGGATACAATTCTTAGCATCCATTTGTCATGTGTCATGGCCTCCCAGGCTTCTGGGTGTAAGGAAAAAATGTCCCCCGACTGCTTCCAGAGAAGAGCAGTCAAGCAACCATTCAGGAGCACTAGAAAGGCTTGTCCTGTGTAGGTTGTCATGACCCTTGATTTTGTGGGCCCCCTTGGCCGCGTGGGCAGCGTCTACCATTCTGACTATACCCTTTCTGCCTCGAGGGGGAAAAAGTCTCCCTGACTGTTCTGGAAAGGGCTCTGCAACTTCCAAAATCATGTTTTCTTACTGTCACACTGGTTCCTAGAGAAGGTCCATTGTGCAGTAGAAAAATGGATCTCGATGGCAGACAGCGTCTTACCATCTTTCTCACTTTGGTTCAAGGTGTCAAGTGCCATGGGTCCAAACAAGGTGGAGCCATCAAAGGGGGCATTAATAAAAGACTGCTTGAAAGATTCCGCAAAATTGCACAACCGCATCCACAGCGTGAGAGATAATCCTCATGGATGCATTAGCCAGGGAATGTAGGGTGGCCAACCTAGAGGAAACAGATGCCCGCTTCTCGGTAGGTACAGACCCAGGACCGAGCTAGAAAGTTCCTTAACCAAGTCCCCTTGTAGCTGCGTAAAATGAGACAAGTAGCTGAGGCATAGAACCTTTTACCAAATCTGTCCAGAGCCCAGGATTCTCTATTCGGGGAGGGGGGGTGTTGAGCAAGCTCCTTCTTGGTGGCTGCCACCACAACCAAGGCATCTACCAGGACTCCCTTGGTCTAAAACTGTCAGCAGGCGCTTAAAATTTTATCGGCACGCTTGGGGATAAGTTCTACTGTACCTGGTTCCTTCCAACCCTTGACGACACCAAATGGATCAGCAGGTTGGGCGGGGGACACCCAGGTGGTAGATGGGCCCAAAAGCCTCCAACAAAACAGACTTCTCTGGGGATGGGGTTTGGGAGGTCCATCCACCCTTCTGGCAAAGCATTTTAAGGATGTCTCTGAAGGAAACTCGGATGGAGATTTGGGAAACCCTTCAGCTTCCTCGAAATCAGTATCCATGATAAAGGGATTCCACAGCAGAATCCACATCCCTCCTTTTACATTGTCTATTCCGAGGGATCTCCTTGAGAGGATCCTCTGGAGAGGTATCAGAAGAAGCTTTTGGATCCATTGAAGGAACAGTGTGGAGGCTTTCTGGGACCGACTGTTCATGTGGTAGCTCAGAGGTCTCAGGCGCAGTTCCAGAATGGGATGGGGGGGGGGGGGCTTCCATTGCAGTAAGTGCAGAGGGTCTCCTAAGAATGGACAGGACCCTTTCCACAACCTCGAATGCAGAAGGACTCTGAACTACATTGGAGCTGTCTCACTGGAACAGAAACATCCTGGAGGGAATGGGCCTTCCACTCCGAGAGGGGGAGGGGGGGTTCAGAGCCAAGCTATCAAAGGCAGAAGCCCAGAGGGGAAGAGATGGCTCAGAGACCTTCAGAGTCTAAGTCAATCCCCTGGAACTGACCTTGATGCTATGGTTCTGAGATGCACTCGGAACTGAAGCAGCCGAAGCTGAGCAAGTTGGGGAGTATGTCAGAGGTGAAGAAGAAATATCTATTGGCTCTGACACCCCAGCACCAGGACCCAATGGAGCCAACATCTCCAAAACCGATGGACAAATTGGAGGAGAAACTACAGGCTAAATGGGAAGAGCCTCATGGATCTGGAACTGGAAAGGGCAGTCACGAGCCCCACCTGGATCTGTGTCTTGAGAAACTACCTCATGAGCTTACCCACATCCCTAGAGGACAGGCTTCGGGAAGACTCAGATGAAGCTGGAGGGAGGTCAAGGATATCTCCGTGGTGAATGGATAGGAGATATTCCAGAAGGCACCGGCAGAGAAGACCCTGGCACTGATACAGCCAGAGCCAATGCCAAGAGAAAGCCACTCAGCCCTCTAGCCACAGTGGAGGAAAAGGGCAGAGGGGAGTTCGAGGTAAGAGAGCTTGGGGCTGAATATGTCAGTTCCAAAGACTTCTGTTTCTTCTGCAGAGGTTCCGAAGAGGACTGTGTGGTAGATGGCCTCCTGGGAAACCTTGGGCTTCTTAGCTGGGGGTTGAGTCCCTGATGTGGAAGGAGACCCCGAGGTGGCAGGAGGAGGAAGCAAGCCCTTAAAAATTATTTTGCTTCTCCTATCTGCCACAGCCTGGGGGTGAAAACCCCTGCATATGTCACAAGGGACTTCCAAATGGAGAGGGCCCAAACAGTAGATGCACTTCTAGAGAGTGTCAGATAAAGGAATCCTCTGCCCACAGGAAGTGCACTTTTTAAAATCCAAAGGTTTCTGATCAGCCATAAGGAGAAAAGAAGAAAGGGCTTGAAAAAACTTTTGTTTTTGTTTTAAAGTCTAACAGATAGAACCCAACAGCTAGAAAGAAAAGGAAGGTAAAGGTGAAGATAGAAATGGTAGAAGAATAAAAAACTGGAAATTCACCTCAAAACTCTAAACGTTGAAGCTCAAGTGGAACTCGCTGCTAACACCAAGCGTGGCAAACGAGATCTGAGTTAACGTGGGGGAGTAGGGCATTATGCGTAGGTAGGAAGAGCTCCAGGTTAAAATCTCTAACTGTGAGAAGGCAGCCAATCAGTTCTGAGCATCGGAACTGAGTCCCCCAGGTTAATGGAATGAATTGGACAACATCAGATATTACGGTTTACTTTGTTAACTGAACATGCACGAGTTCAACACAATTGCTTGTAAGCTCACCAGCTTAAATATAAACCCCTATGTCACTAGATGGGTTGCAAACTGGCTCAAGGACAGAACCCACATGGTTAGAATTGCTGGAGCCATGTCAGACTCCAAACCAGTTACAAGTGGCATCCCACAAGGCTCAGTCCTGGGACCCCTCTTGTTCGGTATATACTTCTCAGAGGTACACGCCAACACGGAAGGACTGTGGCTGACCAAGTTCGCAGATGACTGCAAACTGGGCGCCATAATCGACTCTCCAGCCGACACAAGCATCCTCCAAAAGGGCCTCACAGAAACAGACAACTGGTGCCAGAGCCATGGCCTCAAGCTAAACGCCAAAAAGTGTATAGTCATCCCCTTTGGCAAAAACAAAGTGCCCACAAATTACCACATAAGTGGTAATCCATTAAGTACGGAAGAAGTAATTAGGGACCTGGGGACCCAAGTTGATAGCAATCTCTCATTTGACAACCACGTGGCCAAAGTGGTTAGAAAAACATTTTATATAGCCCACCTAATCATGAAGGGATTCATATCTAGATCAGGGGAGGTCATCGTGCCTCTTTACTCATCCCTCGTCAGGCCCATAATTGAGTACAATGCCCCTTTTGGGATGTACCTTACCAGACACCTGCAGCAACTGGAAAGACCCCAAAAGTACCTCACCAAGAGGATCAAAGGGCTCAAACAGATGCCATATGCTGCCCGGTTAAAGAAACTCCAGCTCTACTAAGTGGCATACCGCCTGCTCAGAGGCGATCTGTGCCTGACGTATAAAGCCATGTCCAACCTGGAAATAATGGACATGCTGTACCTCAGAAAATCCAAATCCCATCGAGCTACGCACTCAAGAGACTTGAACCTCAGCACTGAAATAAATAGGACATGCTGGAGGGACAGATTCATAACCCAGAGGCTCCCTTCACTCTGGAATAAAATCCTAGTCCAGGTTAGGCAAAGTCCCCTCATTGACTCTCTTCAAGAGGAATCTTGATGAGTGGATGGGGGATCATAGGTTTACCCCGGGTATCACTTCTGTGTCACTGTTAGACAGAGGCACAGTATACTAACCTCAAAAAAGGGCACAGCAAAATTAATTTAAAATGGGTGACGAAAGCCAAACACACTCTGGCTAGGCTTATAAATGCCCTAGGGCAGATAGCCTAGTATGAACCTATGAACCTGCACGAAGCCTATTTGAACAAACATAAGCTCAAGTTGTGTTGTTGTTTGCACAGTATCTGATGCCATGTTACTACAGCAAGGGCTAAGACATAGAAATCAACAGTGTATTAGAAACACACAAATTAAATATGTAGAAGTCTTTTATTATCTCCTTTAAAAAACAAATCTCTACATTAGCTTACAATAGAAACAGCACCTCACTCCAAATTGATATACAGGTTGTCACAGATTTCAGCAACTTTGCTACACAATTCCCTAACCTCTGACCACCATGTAGCAATAGCAGTCAGGAAATCCCTCCATCTAGCTCAATTGATAACTAAAAGTACTTCGTACAGGTCAAAAGAAATCATTCCTCTATAGTCTGCACTGATCGGACAAATTACAGAACATAATATTAGCCTTTAAGTATGTATCTAGCCAAACACATCACACAGCTAAAAACACCCTGGAGATTGCTAACTAAAAGGAGCATCAGACCAAAGGCCCTCAGCTACTACGACAAACTTGAAGCTCTATCACTGTGCTCTGTATCTTACAGACTCCTGTGCAGTCATTTATGTCTAGCATTCTGTCCTGTCTGAGATTCACCCCTCCTTGATCTACTACATCTGAACAATCACTCAAATTAAAGACTTGAGTACCCTTCAACAAATAAATAAAACATCCTGCACGGATAGATATATTACCCAGTTTTTTTCCATCTCTGGAATAATTTTCCTTTACATATAAATCAAGAGCAATATTCTTGCATCCTTCAAGGCAATAGCTGATGATTGGATAGGCACCTATAGATTCATCCCATGCAGACAGAAGGTGAACTATGAGGGGATATTGGTAAGGTGATAATGGTCCATGGACTGGCTCTAGTTTGCAAACTCTGAATCTACTTGCCATCACATCTTGAGCTAACAGTGCTACAGCAAACAGAAAATGAGCAAACAGATCAAGTCAAATTAAAACTGATTTAAATATTATTTCCTTTTAATTACTGAGCATAAATAATTATGCTGTATATAAAAGTGGAGCAGCAGCTGGTTCTCCAGTTAAGTTCCTAGGTGGCGTGCCTACTGTTTGACGTCTGCAAGGAATTTTGCCAGGTACTCAGATCTCCTCAAACATCTCAAAGATATTCCATAGGTGAAGTGGCAATCCTCCAGACAACTGTGCATTGGTTTATGTGCTGTTCTGATTGCGTGTCTACATGTGTATACCCTATGATAGTCTTATACTATTTAGGCTTAGTTTCCCTGCACTAAATTCACTGCCGGGCGAGGCTCTGTCTCTCCTGAGCATGAACAGCAAAAAGCTGGTATCTGTGATTGAATTAATTTAATACCTCATCTCAGCTGTAAACCAAATATAAAGCTGATCAGTCAATGAACTGTGAAAAATTGGATAGAAGTGTGACCAAATAGATCAGAAAAGCTACCTGTTCACTGCAGTATCACAAAAACACCCTTGATAACTCCATTTGACATTCAATGTCATAGCCAGATGTGTGGGTATCTTTTTCAATAAGTGAATTATTTATTTATAAATGCAGTAGACTCAGTAAGACCATATTTAATCTTTAGCAAAAAAATCTCTAGGACATTTTTGAAAATATAGTGCAGTTTAAAACAGGACAGCCCTGACTTATGCATCACTACTATGTAAATAAAAAAATCAAAACAAACCTTTGCTGTGAAAATATACCAAATTTAATAACATTTAGTTCCTCTCTGGTGCAAAACTTCATATCTTGCCCAAAAGCATAACTTTTTGTGTTCATACTTAAATGAACTCTTATGTTTAGTAAGTTCATTAACATTTGAAAATATTGCCATGACGGTGATCACGTGGTACCAGATTAGTTCAACAGATCAGTAGCTCAGTTAGTGCAAAGAAAGCCTATGCTTTTCTGAGTGTGCAAAAAAACAAGTTAATCAATTCAGCAATATTCAACTTAAACATTTCGGGAATGCAACAGGCATACTTTCCTCATTTTTACTATATTAATTGTTTTTATAAAATTATTTGAACTATTACTTTACATAAAGCAATTAGTTAAAACACATTTAACCCAAAGAGATAAACATTTTCTTTTCAACAAAGAACAGAATTTTCCACATTACATAATACATTTTTACATTTCTAATTTTAACAAATATGAAATACTTCAAAATAAGCAGTTACACTACTTTCAAAAGTACAGTTGTGTACACTTACCATAAATGTAGATGTTCGAGTGTATTCACTGTTGCAGTCATCACATTTGGGTTATCTGCCTGCAGGTAGCCCTCAGTTGGCCTGAATACCAGAGTCTTGGGATTTCTGCGTCGGATGTTGTCGCTTCTTCCATGACGTCAGGTCGTCAGGGGTACAAAACATGCAGCCAATGCCATTACATCAGTTTTTCTTGCCCCAGATGTCAGGAGCCCCCCAATAGGAAGCAATTACATGGTGTGGAATGCCCCTAGTAGAAAGTAAATACCAATGTCATAAGATATGGCCAAACAAAAAAGAATAGGTAGAAGTATACAGAAGTCAGGGGGTGTCTGAAGGGAGGGAGAGTAACCAAGGCTGCAACAGTGAATACACTCGAACATCTACATTTATGGAAGTGTACACAACTGTACAATGTTCTTCATGTTTTACCGTTTCAGTCATCACATTTGGGTTGCTTCTCAAAGCTGAGGATGGGTGGAGGCAGTCAATAAGCATTAGGGCTGGCAAGCAGGCCCTGTAAGACTGCTGTAGCAAATCCAGCTCTGGATTTAGAAAATATAGGTAAAGTGGTAATGCTAGGTGAAGGTGTGAACAGAGCTCCAGATTGCAGCTTCCAGGATGTCCCTGGCAGGGACTCCCCTGAGAAATGTTGTACAGCTTGATGTAGCCCTAGTGTTATGTGTTCTGATTCCCTGTGGGGTAGGTTTCCCATGGTGTTTGTAGCAGAAATGGATGCAGTGTGCTATCCATTTAGAAATGGTTTGCTTTAAAATGGCCTTGCCCGCTGCCCCTGTAGCAAAGTTGACTAGCAGCTGGTCAGATTTTCTGAAAGGTTTAGTCTTGTCCAGATAGAACCTAAGCTGTCTGTGCACGTCCAGGGAGTGCAGGATCCTTTCCCCTTTATTCCGAAGATTGGGGAAAAAAGTTGGCAATTGAGTGGATTGGTTTAAAGCCACACTAGATATCACCTTGGGCATAAATGATGGGTTAGTCCTGAGGGGAAACCCTGTCCACATGGAAGATAATGAAGGGTTCCACAGCCATAAGGGCCTGCAATTCAGACACTCTTCTTGCTGAAGTGATGGCTAGAAGTAAGGCTGTTTTATAGGAGAGGAATTTTAACTCTGCTGAAGCAGCAGGTTCAAAGGGTGGAAATGTGAATTTTTCCAATACAAAGTTAAGGTCCCAGGCTGGAGTGGGAGCTCTCCTGGGGGGGGGGGGGGGGGTCTTAAATTTTTGTCTCCTCTCAGGAACTGTTGATGAGAGAAGAGGGGTGGCTCAGTATTATAATGAGCTGAGATGGCAGAGGCGTGAATCTTAATTGAAGAGAAGGATAGGCCTTTGTGGAGCATTTCTGTTAAGTAATCTAGTATATGAGGTAAGCTGGGCACAGATGTGTCCATTCCTTGAGACTGGCACCAAGAACAGTATCTTTTCCATTTTTCTGAATAGGATTTTCTAGTACTAGGCCTCCTTGCCTCAAGGACGACATCCAGTCCCTGTTTACTGAGGGTTGCTGGTGAAGAGTTCAGGGGATGAGTCAGGCTGCTAGGTTCAGGGTTATTTAGCTGAGGGTGCAAAATCTGGCCCTCCTGCTGAAATAGCAGGGAGGGGGTCTGAGGCAGGTGCCATGGTGGCAGTACTGTCAGACTGCGCAAAAGTGGGTACCAGTGCTGGCGTGGTCAGTCTGGTGCAGTCAGGATTGTCCTTGGCTTGTCCTGTTTGATCTTTAATAGAACCTTCGAGAGGAGGGGCAGAGGGGGAAAGGCATCGATTCAGAGGTTTTCCCATGTAAAGGACAGAGAATCCACTTTCCATGCTTGGTTGTGAGGAGTTCTGGTGCAATATTTGCTCAACTGATAGTTCTGAGGGGAAGCAAAGACGTCCACCACTGGTGCTCCCCACCTGTGGATCAGAAGCTTGAATGATTTGGGTTCCAGTCTCTGCTCGTGTGGGTCCACTAGATTTCTGCTTAAGTTGTCTGCCAGTGAATTTAGTTTGCCTGGCAGGAATTGAGCTTGCACATGCACTTGATTGCTCAAGGCTGTGTTCCACAGAGCCATGGCTAAACCTGCAGAGTGGGTAGGAATGGGTTCCCCCTGCTTGTTTATGTACCACATAACTGTGGTGTTGTCTGTCTTTATCAATATTTGCCTTGGAAGAATAAGGCATTTGAAGGCTGTCAGAGCATTTTGTACAGCTAACATTTCTTTTTGATTGACATGCAGGTGTATTTGCTTTGTGCTCCATTTACCTTGAATAACTTGTCCTGCCATGTGAGCCCCCCCCCATGCACAGTTGGATGCATCTGTTATTAGGGTTTGGGCGGCAGGGGGTTGAGTGAAAGGGAGTCCTTTGTTGTGGTAGCAGGCTTCTGCCCACCAAAGGAACTCTGCCCTTAAGCAAGGAATGATATGAATCATTGTTTCCAGGTCCTGAGAATGTTGACACCAGAGACTTTTTAAGTACCATTGAAGTTTCCTCATGTGCAGTCTTGCATATGGAATTAGTAGAATGCAAAAGGCCATGAATCCTACGGCTTACAGTATTTTTCTTGCAGATAGCCGGGTTTTGGTGGCCAGTAGATTGAAGTAGTTTGTCAAATACATTTGTTTTTCTGGAGTGAGGAATGCCATCTGGGAAGTTGTGTTCAGGCTTGCATCCAGGAATACAATCTGTTGGCTGGGTACCTTGATGTGATTTCTTTTTGTTGATGGTGTACCCCAGTGAGGTTAGAAGTCTCTTTACAAATGTCAGGTGCTGCAGTAACAATTCCTGACTGTCTTCCTGAATCAGGCAATTGTCCAAGTAAGGGTACATTGAATTTTTCTCTGCTTGCAATATGCAATGGTTGGAGCTAGGCATTTTGTGAATACCCTGGGTGCAGTAAATAAGCCAAAGGGAAGTGCATAGAGCCTGCTCTGAAACGTAGATATTTTCTGCAAGATTCCCTTATGGGAATGTGCAGATAAGCTTCTTTTAAGTCTAGGGTGGCTAGCCAGGAGTCCTTGGCTAGCATAGGAGGCAGCTGTTGGAGAGGAAGCATTTTGAACCTTGGAACCACCAGGAAGGTGTTGAGAATAGATAGATCCAGGATAGGGAGCCAAGAGTTTTCTTTTCTGGGTACCAGAAACAGTCTGGAATAAAAACCTTGTCCCCTTTGCTCTGCTGGGACAGGTTGAATAGCCTTGATACTGAGAAAAGAAAGTACTTGCTTTTGGGCCTCTGCCCACTGGTTTGGGGGGAGGACTGGCCATCAGCTTGGGGTTTGGCAGTGAGTGGAAGTAGAATCTGTATCCCTGGAATACAATGTTCAAGACCCATCTGTCCTGGGTGATGTACTCCCAGTTTTTTGTATACAGGGCAAGTTTTCCTCCTAAAGATGCAAGTACTTGGCAAGGCTTGGAAGAGTTAAGGATAAGTCACTGCGAGATTTTACCATAGGATGGTGGCTTACTACTCCCTGTTTTAGAGGTGGGAGCACTCCATAGCTTAGATCTGTGCATACCCCGAGACTGTAATCTTGGTGGCTGCTGCCCCTGTGTTTGGACTGAGAACGTCTGGGAAGGACTGAAAAGGACCAGTTTTTAGAAGGCCAATGCCTACTGAATCTAGGTGGCTGTACCTGTAGGAAATCTTTAACAGTTTGCATAGATTTAGCTTCCTCCATCTTTTTGAGGGTGACTTCTGCATTATTGCCAAACAGGTGTTCTTGATTTAATGGTGCATCAAGTAATTTTGCTTTGACATGGTCTGGCAAGATTTGTTCCTTTAGACAAGCATGCCTTCTAAGAACAGACCTAGTAACAGCAGCCCTGCAAGATGCTTCTAAGGCATCAAAACCACATTGCAAAGTATGTTTTCCAACTTGGTTAGCAGACTGCATTAACTCTTGTAAATCTTTATGTTCTGCACAATCAGGAATCAACATAATTTTCTGTTTAATTAGTGCCACAATATATTGCTGATACTTTAACATATGAAACTGGCAATTTAAAGCCCTGACGGCAAGAGTAGCAGAGGTGTATGCCTTCTTACCCCATCTGTCTAAAGCCCTAGAGTCCCTGTCCGAAGGGGTAGGGGTTTTGGCTGTTGTAGCCTTAATGCCTTTAGGTCCCTTGGAAATGGTCTCTGGATCCACAGTAGGATTCTTAAAAAGGAACTTGTGGGAGTCAGGCACTCTGTAGTACTTGTCAGGTTTCCTGGGAGCTGGAGGCAAGGTATCAGGGGTAAGGCTGGATTCCAAGAAGACATCGTCTACAATTTCCAGAACAGGAGGGATAGCTAGAGGTCTGTGCTGAGGCAAGTTTAAAAATTCCGAGTCTCTTTTTGGACTGTAGGTACTCCTGGCACTCCCAGCAGAAATGCTCTCTAAGGGAATGTAGGGTTTTACCAAAGGAAAAATCTTCTGGTGAGGAATGGAATCCTCTGCATCAGAATCCTCATAGGTAGATAATGGTATGTCCTGGTAATCAGAAGGATCAGAGTCAACAGACTCATGATTTGAAGAATCAGAAGGAAAATCGGTTCTTGGTCTTTTTGAGGGGGAAGGCTGGCTTCCCCTAATTAAAGTAATAAGATCTTCAGCCATTCTAAACATTTGTTTCTGAGGCATGTGGGCCTGAGAATGCGCTTTGGTCGTCTGTTTCCTAGGCGTAGTGCAAACTCTGGGCCTGAGAAAGTCTGTATTTTTGGTTTGATCTGAAAATCAGAAGGCCTGAAACACCCTCAGAAGCTGGTGCCTGCACAGCAGCTCCGGACCCATCCAAGGTAGAGACATCTGCAGGTTCCACAGTCGAAGAAGCATCTCGCGGCATACCGGACTATGAATGGGTCTCAGTAGTAGCATGCGAATCTGTAGAAGCGGGTATCAGGGGCTGCGAAAGCACCTCACTGAGTACCGGTGGACTGGTGACTAGCTTAACGGAAGCATAGTTGGCAGTTTTGGACCTATGCGGTCTCTCTCTGTCTTTATCCTTATGTTTTTTCAGAAGATCAGTACGCGGATGGCTTATCGAAGCCATTTCAGAATAAGGAGAATGAGAGCGAAAGTATTTAGTGACAAAAATAGCCTGACGACGAATAGTTTGGGCGTTGAACAAGGCGCAAAACTGACAGCGAGGAACGTCATAGTCTGTGCCTAAACAGGTGACGCAGTAAGAATGAAAATCTCTGTGAGGTATTTGCTTTCCACAGGCAAGACAATTATTAACTTTTTCTGACATCGGTTAGAGCTAGAAAAAAGTATCTCCAATGAGGTACTTATCTTTTAGATGACTTCAGGTCTGAAACTCGAAAAACTAAAATTTCAGGAGGCAGCCTACCGGCACTTGCGAACTGCTTCAGACACTGCATGGCAAGAAAAGCTGATGTAATGGCGTCAGCTGCATGTTTTATACCCCTGACGACCTGGAAGAAGTGACAGCATCTGACGCAGAAATCCCAAGACTGGTTATTCAGGCTGACTGAGGGCTACCTGCAGGCAGATAACCCAAATGTGACGACTGCAACAGTGAAACAAGAGGAACATCTACACTGTTATAAGCATTAAACAGCAATCTCTATACAAGTGAAAATATTTTACCAGGCAAAATATATAACACATTTTGCATAAATGAAAACAAAAGATGCAAACCTGCTTAAAATACAGGCTAAAATATTACACACACTTCAATTTACAAATACTGAAAGGCAATGGATATTTATTTACAATAGCGCTAAACTTTTCTTTCATACATATTTTATATATAAAGACACTGAAGTGCATGGATTATCATCATAAAGGATACTAAATTTTCAAAATTTGCGGACTCCTGAAAAAAAAGGGCAGAAGTTAATTACTCATGCTACAGCAATTAATTCTAGCACTGTTTATTAACTTACATATAAATGATACAAAACAGAAAACAGAATTACATTACATAGCACTCTGTTGTTAAGCTAAATGTTTTGCTTTTTGTACTTATTACAACATTATCACCAGAAAATAAGCTAGTCTGTACTGGTGGTAATGGGGGTGGAGGTGGGTTATAAATTTGTTGTTGTTGTCTATCGGCTTTTCCCGGTTAGGGGTCGCCACAGCGGAACTCCAGTTTGCTAATGATTGGCAGTAGATTTTGACGAACACCAAGGTGCCAGCTCGACATTCAACCTTCAACAAAGGCACGCCCTTTTACACATGTCTTTCGAATTCCCACCCAACCGCGGAGAGGACATGCAGACTCCACACAGACGGCACTCCCTGCACTGCAGCCGAGAATCGAATGGGAGAACCTCTTGCTGTGAGGCAACAACACTACCGCTGCACCACTGCGAATGATGGAGGTGGGTTATAAAGTAGCATATTAAAATAAGCCATGCTGTAAAAAAGTAATTCTGCCTAACCCAAGTTTCATTTATGCTGTTTTGTCATGTATGCCCCACATTTACAATACAAAAAATAAATAATTCTGTTAAACTGCAGAAACCTATATGGCAACATTGGTTAGTGGTAACCATGCAACTGGACCACTGCTAACTATTCAAAGAAATTTAAGGTTCATGCAGGCATCCCTGAGGAAATAAGCAGAGTTCCTCCTTAACCCAATTCAAGTATACCTTCGACAAATGGATTGGGAACAGGAAATGCACCCCTTGTTTGTTACCTATGCTTCATGGCCACAGACGACCACTAAATGGTTCATCTCCCTGGCCCTTGCTTACAAATGCTTCACCTTGCAAGCTCCTGTTTACACTTACCCAGAACAAACTTGTCAGAAATCTGGGATGCATGGGTACGCTTAAAAAAGTATCAGTGGTTGCTAGCTTAGTACACAACTATGAACTTAGAAAGTCTCATCTTGTTAAACTAAAGAAATGAGGTTGCCTCAGAGAAGCAGGTCAGTCACGTCTTATAACAACTTACAACGCTTACTCTGAATGGTTGATGTTCATCACAGATTTGTAGATACAGTTTACATTATTTTCTAGTTTTACTATTGCATCTACAAACCAACCAACAAAATCAGTTTACAGGCTACTATTTTAAAACTTTCAGTGCCATAATATCAGAGTGCACAGCAGTGGGCAGGACATACACTAAAGCACAGTGTGTGTGTGTGTGTGTGTGTGTGTGTGTGTGTGTGTGTGTGTGTGTGTGTGTGTGTGTGTGTGTGTGTGTGTGTATTCTTAGTCATAATTAACTATATAGTAGAGATATAGGACTTGCACATACATACATACATTTATTTGCTATTATAATTATGGATATAGATTTGCTAATACTAACTGTACACAGCCTTCTGCTACAACTATTCTTAATTATTTGCTAACTCTTCATATTTTTGGATAGAGTGGTACTTTACTGTTTTACCTAGTCACACTTTTTTTCTACTTTTGATGCTTTATGACTTTAATGCACATGTATATAAATGCCTACTTTGCTACATGCTCATTATTTTTGCTTCTTAAAATATGTGCTTATATTTGTATATAGTTTACTTATTACATGGTTATTACATTAGTATGCTGTTTACTTCATTGTTTTGCATGGATATCCACATTATAGTTATATTGTCTGTGTTTTGCAGTTAATTGTTGTATTTGCCTATAATTCTTGGGTTGCAGCTGAACAGGGTTTGCAGACCAGCTCAATTACCCAGTTAACAACCGAAAATGAAAATGAATAAATATATCCCTCAGCAAGATTTTTCAAAGCAAAAACTCAGGCAAATTTCTGAATTTGGAACATACATCACTATCTTATGGTTTCTTGTATTACTGTTTCAGTTCATCTAGACATTTAATATGCCAAGTCAGAGTACCCATTTGTATAAGGGTCAAAAGCAGTCATACAAGCATATGAGTGCACATAAACCTATAACAAAACCCCAAAACAGTCCACAAGAAAATTATAAATGCGACTCTTATTTTCACATTCTTGCATGCTGTACTGCACAATGTGCATGTACAACTTACAATCGTATGTTTTGATCCCCTTTTCAACACTTTTTTCAATAAACACTATCCAACAACGAATTAAAGTTAACAGGCTTGTATATGGCCTCTTTTAAGTTTTAAAGGACACTGCTGTCGGTGCTTTTGAAATCATTTGTTCTTCTGTTTGCAGAATGAAGCTGTTGTTTTCTGCTGCATAAACTCACTTGTTTCATTTTCACGATTACAAAAGGGCAGCTGTTAGTATTTCTCTGTCGTTAATTTGTAAGGAATGTATAAAGCAGCACCAGCAACTCAGAAAGACAACAGATCAAATCTGGAAGCAACTGACTTACTTTTCTAATACATCTATTTACGCAGATGATGACAAGTGGACAGCCTAGAGAAGCAGCTTTGCTTGTAAATTAACCTTGTGCTTTTGTAACCAGTATATATACCAAAAACAGGTTGATGTAAATCCTAATATAGACCTAGGATGATTTTATTTCATGGAGATGTGTTCAACTTTAAAGAGACAATTCAAAAATCTATCATTATCACAATTCAGAGAAGCAACAGTTCTCAGGTAAGTGGTCATGGAACAAGATCGCCTGGCCTGAAGCAAACAGATGACAACTGTACAGTTTTTAAGTCCCAGTATACTGAGAGACCACTCCAACAAATCTTGTGAACTTTCCTCAAGGTTGAGTGACCTCTGGAGATGTTTCACTAAATAAAGGATTGTAGAAGGCATGCCCTCCTTCCACACACTTCACCCAGCATCATCTAAGTTACTTTTTTAAATGTCAAAATTCAAAAGAATGGTCCATCAATACACTGGGACTCATGCCATACTGATATCCAGACAGAGTTCCTGGATGTTTCTAAACAAAAAAGAAGCACTGAAAAAGTAAGACAATTTTAGGAAACAATTAAATGTTGTATGATACCCTGTTAGTCTGGGAAGATTGAAACATGAACTAGAAATAGTGCATTAGCACTGCATCAACCAAGATAGGAGCTTTATTGCTATTTATCAACAGGAAATCCAACAACCGAGATTTGCAGCAGACCAAGTAACACCAAAACCAAAAAAACAGGAAGCAGAACAGCCAACAAGTAGTTGATGAAAAACAAATTCTTTATTTCAGTTGAACAAGCCTTAAACACAAGCGCTTTCGCTCAGAAAAAGCTCAGAATTTTCTGAGCGAAAGCGCTTGTGTTTAAGGGTTGTTCAACTGAAATAAAGAATTTGTTTTTCATCAACTACTCGTTGGCTGTTCTGCTTCCTGTTTTTTTGGTTTTGGTGTTATTTATCAACAGAGCAACTGATTAAAGTATAGTAGTGTAAGTAAACGTACAATAACAGTAAATGTTTGAAGTGATCACTGCTGCAGTGGCCTTAGCTATATAGGTTATATCCCGCCAAGGATCAGACTGGCCTGCCAGCCTGCAAAGTTTTAGAGCACTTTCCATGTGCCCTAGCAACTGCACAGCAGTATAAAGTCAGTGGCCAGGACACCAAACCTTCAGAACTTTCTTGCCTCAGAAGAGGGAGGCTAGAGCCCTGCTGGACAGCAACACTGATAGACATCCACACCCTGGCACAAAAATAACAAAAAAAAAGAGAGAGAGATGGAGAGATGGTGCAGCTACTTATTTTACCAATTATAATATTTTTGCCATTAGATTACTGTTACAGTAGTCTAAGCTATGCGAGACAGATAACAGATGTTAGAAATAAAAGGGAGAAGGAAGAAAGATTAGAGTTTACCATCCTCTGGAAAACGGGTCTATATTACGTGATCAAATGGTCAAATATTCAAACACTAAGAGTCAACCCATAATAATCGAACTGCCACAATGTCGATTGGAAAATAAAAAAAGAAACACCCACCCAAAGAAACCATTTAAACGCTCTACGCAGGGGGGCAAGCCTCCCTGCACCCCCACACCCCTTGCTACTTAAATATACCAACTCCGAGATCTCACTACAGTGCAGACAATGGAAAACTTCCATTTCCACACTGTACGAAGATCTCCATTGAAACGTTCGACATTGTGGCCATTCGATTACGGGTTGACTATTACATGCTCGATTATTTGACCATTCAATCACATAATTTATACCCTGGAAAACAACCCTAGCAAAGTCTACTCAGGACCTAAAAAAGTAATCTGGTTTCTAGTGCTTTGTTATAGTGTGTACACATTACCAAGTTACTGCTTCTAATATATTTCTAGAGCCCCCCCTATTTCTAAAAATCTGCTAAAGTAGCCAAAGCTCTGATAAAGTGGGCCCTGACTTTGCCTGGAATTGTCTTGTCATGGTGAGAACAACAAAAACAATAGCATGGAACAACCATAAAGAAACGATCCAACAACGAATTGCACTAGTTACTTTGTTTTATTACCTTCATACGAAATAAATAGCTGATCAGCAACCCTGAAGGTTTTTGTCCTGTCAGTGTAATATCTGAAATGTATATGAACATCTCGAGCGCGTAAAATTCTTTCTACTTTATTTTTAGGTTCCATAAATATAATAGGGAGATGAAAAACACTGATCAATGTAAACTCTGAAACAACCTTAAGTATAAAGTAAGGATTTGTTCTCCAAATTACCCAATCTTTATGAAAAATAAAATGGAGATAACTCACCATAGCAGCTTATAAGTTCATGGGTTCATAATAGGCTATCTGCTCTAGGGCATTTATAAGCCTAGCCAGAATGTGTTTGGCTTTCGCCACCCATTTTAAATTAATTTTGCTATGCCCTTTTTCAAGGTTAGTATACTGTGCCTCTGTCTAACAGCGACACAGAAGTGATACCCGGGGTAAACCTACGATCTCCCATTCACTCATCAAGATTCCTCTTGAAGAGAGTCAATGAGGGACTCTGCCTAACCTGGACTGGGATTTTATTCCAGAGTGAAGGGAGCCTCTGGGTTATGAATCTGTCCCTCCAGCATGTCCTATTTATTTCAGTGCTGAGGTTCAAGTCTCTCGAGCGCGTAGCTCGATGGGATTTGGATTTTCTGAGGTGCAGCATGTCCATTAATTCCGGGTTGGACATGGCTTTATATGTCAGGCACAGATCGCATCTGAGCAGGCGGTATGTCACTGAGTAGAGCTAGAGTTTCTTTAACCGGGCAGCATATGGCATCTGTTTGAGCCCTTTGATCCTACTTGGTGAGGTACTTTTGGGGTCTTTCCAGTTGCTGCAGGTGTCTGGTAAGGTACATCCCAAAAGGGGCATTGTACTCAATTATGGGCCTGATGAAGGATGAGTAAAGAGGCATGATGACCTCCCCTGATCTAGATGTGAATCCCTTCATGATTAGGTGGGCTATATAAAATGTTTTTCTAACCACTTTGGCCATGTGGTTGTCAAATGAGAGATTGCTATCAACTTGGGTCCCCAGGTCCCTAATTACTTCTTCTGTACTTAATGGATTACCACCTATGTGGTAATTTGTGGGCACTTTGTTTTTGCCAAAGGGGATGACTATACACTTTTTGGCGTTTAGCTTGAGGCCATGGCTCTGGCACCAGTTGTCTGTTTCTATGAGGCCCTTTTGGTGGATGCTTGTGTCGGCTGGAGAGTCGATTATGGCGCCCAGTTTGCGGTCATCTGCGAACTTGGTCAGCCACAGTCCTTCCATGTTGGCCTGTACCTCCAAGAAATATATACCGAACAAGAGAGGTCCCAGGACTGAGCCTTGTGGGCACCACTTGTAACTGGTTTGGAGTCTGACATGGCTCCAGCAATTCTAACCATGTGGGTTCTGTCCTTGAGCCAGTTTGAAACCCATCTAGTGACATAGGGGTTTATATTTAAGCTGGTGAGCTCATCTATAATGCCCGAGTGGGGTACTGTATCGAAGGCTTTTGCGAGGTCCAGGTAGGCTGTGTGGACCACCTTCCCCTCGTCAATGGCCTTGGTGACTGTTTCAAAGAAATCGACCAGGTTTAAGAGGCAGGATCTGCCCTTAACAAAGCCGAACTGGGTAGGATCCAGTGTCTGTAGGTCCCCAATATCTTTATTTATGAGGTCCATGATGATCCTTTCCATAGCTTTGCAGACCAAGCTAGTCAGGCTTATGGGGCGATAGTTTCCAGGATCCGTTGAGGCACCACCTTTGTGGAGAGGGACCACTGTTGCTGTATGCCACTCTTTGGGTACATATCCTGTAGTAAGGCTGAGATTGAACAGTAGTTTTATGTTTGGGTTTAGCTCTTCTTGGAGTTCATGTAGGATGCAGCCCGGGACACCGTCTGGTCCCATTGATGCTGTGTTTTTTGCTTTGGAGAGGGCGGCTCTTACCTGAGATGTTAGGGGGGCAGCACTCTGCTGGGATAGATATTTGCCCTTTTGGTGGGGGGGGGGGGGAGAAGTTTGCGCTGAACCTGTCAGCTAGGATGTTGGCAATGTCTGTGGGTTCAGTGTATTTTTTGTCAATTTGGACTAATTCTGAGCATATCCTAGGTTCATAGGTTGGTACTAGGCTATCAGCCCTAGGGCCTATACAAGCCTAGCCATAACAATTCCCTGGCTATTTCTTCCCACACTATTTACTTCCCTGGACCACTGTCTAGCAGGGCAACTGACATGATCCCCGGGGTGAATATCTGGGAATTCCCACCCAGGTTTCTAACATAACTAAAGAAAGCCTTGTGATTATCCTTAGTGTCCTGTGCAATTTTTCTCTCTAAGCTGGCCTTAGACGATTTTATGAGTGCCCGTAGTTTTTGCTAATACTGATCAGAGATGCCTTCCCTTTTTGGAATTTTGCTCTATCATGTAGTAGCTTCCCCCTTCTATTGTATAGTTTGTTTATGGCTGGGGTCCATCAGACAGGACGTCTGCCTTTGGAGGATTGGGTCTTGGTTTTATTTGGGATTGCATGATCCCTGCATTCCTGAAGGTGTTCATAGAATGCGTTTATAAAGGATTTTGCGGTCTGGGCCATATTTTCCACAGGCCCGGGGGCTTTAAAGGATTCCACCTCGGTTTTGAGGAGTGTGAAATTTGCTTTAGAGAAGTTTTTCACTGTGATTTTCTGGGCAGGGGGTGGGGGTCGGGATGTGAATATCCAGTGAGATTAGTTTATGGTCTGATCTTACCAGTGAGGGATACACTTCTGGTCTGGAGCATAAAGTCCCCATGTTGGTGATGATCAGGTCCAGTACGTTTTCCCCTCTTGTGGGAGTGGTAACAAGTTGTTCCATAGCATTTGAGTTTACAAATTCTAGGAACCTTTGGGCTAGGGTGTTGGAGCTAGTGTAATGCTCCCAGTCTATGTTTGGGTAGTTGAAGTCGCCCAATATAATGATGTTTGGAGAGACCTTCATATTTTCCAGTGTTCTCAGGAAGGCCGAGTGGGGTTCCTGGGTTTGGGAGGGTGGTCTGTAGCAGGCTATAAACTGGAAGGCAGTTTTACCCACTGTTAGTTGCACATGGATAGTCTCTGATGCTTCGTGCCATGCCAACTACCTGGAGGTGTGGGTATCTTTGACGAATATTGATACTCCCCCCCCCCCTCCTTTTGTGGTTCGGTCCAAGTTTTGGGGCTGAAAAGCATGGTATGAGGTATAACCTGGTAGTTCTGGGGTGCTCTTGGGAGCCTTGAACCAGGTTTCTGTTACTGCACAGATATCTATGTTCTCCATGCTAAGGAGAGTTTTGAGTGCATGCATCTTGAGGTTTAGACTTCTGGCGTTGAGTAACATTACTCTTAGTTTCTTATCCCTTGTGATACCTACAGAGGTGGGTTTGTCTCTTGAGCCTTACCTAAAAAAGGCACTATGGGGGTAGCAAGAGCCTTTGCCAATATCCAAAAGCCCAGGGGTGGCAGGTGCAAGCCGTCCCTAGCGAAGCATCATGGCTTGTCGAGCATGTCATCTCAGGCTGATAGGCAGTGGATCCCCTTTGAATGACACCAATACTTAAGCCAATTGTTGAAATTGATCATCTTGTCTTCATATTGTGGCATCATTCTTGGTGTGGGTAAGATGCTACTCAAGGTCAGGGTCATACCGGCCTGGGCTACATGCTCAGAGAGCTCCTCTATGTCTCTTTTCATGTAGTCCAGGGAGGTACGTCTCAGGTCATTCACACCAGCATGGACAATGACTGAGTCATATTTGTACTTGCCTTGGAGTGACCTGAGTGCTTGTGTTATGTGGCGGATCCTAGCGCCCGACAGGCAGCTTACTGTGACCTTCTCCTTGTTCAGCCTGGTGAGCGGGACGTCAGTGTGCCTGACGATAGAGTCACCTATTACAAGTGTATCAGGTGTGTTGTTTAGCCTTAAGGGCTGTGACTGTTCGGCACACTGGCTTTGTGAGCTATGTGTTGCACGTGTTTTGTTTTGGGGTAGCGGTTGCTTGGGTGTCTGCTTCGGTGGTCTCTGCTGCTTAGGCAGATTTTTATTTAGAGTCTCCGAGTATGTTTTTGTGTGTTTATCTGTTTGGTTTGCTGTCGTGGTAGGTCTATGTGAGACTGGAATTGTAGTGAGTGTGGTTTCCTTCTCCTCCTGACTGGTTACGCCAGTACTGAGTTGAGAGAGCTTAGCCTCCAGTTTGGCTATATGGTTGCATCTCTCACATGTTGGAATTTGTTGGGAGGAGGAGAGGGTTGTCTGTGTACATGAGGCAGTTGTACCATTGCTTCAAGATTCCCAGATTCACCAGCTAGACCGGAGAGGAGATTGACAACTGACCTTTGGACATGCTAGAATAGTATTGGGAATTCCTTTCTAATTGAAAAAAAGGGCCACTGGGAAACAAGGTACTCAAGGGGAGTTTGTGAGGGTGTAGTGCTTTTAATTTTTTAGTGCTGACTTATATAATTGCTTTAGTGAGCAAGTGCCAGGTAACTTAAATGCAATGTGTTACAGGTAACTTAAATGCAAAAACGACAAACAGTAACTTTCTTTCAAGTGAAACAAGGAAATAAGTACAGTAAGCAATGCAGATATCACTAGGGATCCACAGAAGTGCTGAAAAGTCGCAGTTTAGGTGGAATTAGCTTTTCAGGGAAATATCAAGCAAACAAACATACAAACAAAGCTAGGTTCAGCAGGCCTGGATCTAGTCTGTGCTACAGCAAACAAGGTGTACCAATTTCAGTAAGAAACAGTTCAAATATGCAGGCACTATAAGCCTTTAACCAGAAATTCCCAGCTCAGAAGGGCAGTTTCCTGCCTCTCCTCCCACAAGAGTGCAGACCACGAACCTTCTTAATGTAAAATAACTGGCCTGAAGCCCAAATGCTTAAACCAGAACTTATACACTTTCAGAATAACAGACACTGAGCCCTCAATCAGCAGTTCCCAACTTAGAAGGATGTAAGCTACCTGTCCTGCCACCACAGTGCAGGCCACAAACCTTCCTAATGTAAAACAACTGGTCTGAAGCCCAAGTGCTTAATCCAAAAGACTTAGAATGATAGCTTCACTTTAATCAAGTTACTACCAAGCAGTAATAAATACAATTGAATACTTTAAAGAATGCCTGGATTAGTGCTCAAGTTATACAAACAAAGCTAGATTCAGCAGGCATGCATCTAGTCTATGCTACAACAAAACAAGGTGTACCAATTTCAGTAAGAAGCAGTTCAAATATGCAGGCACTATAAGCCTTTAACCAGAAATTCCCAGCTCAGAAGGGCAAAGTCCAGCCTCTCCTCCCACAACAGTGCAGACCACGAACCCTCTTAATGTAAAATAACTGGCCTGAAGCCCAAGTGCTTAAACCAGAATTAATACACTTTTAGAATAACAGACACTGATCCCTCAATCAGCAGTTCCCAACTTAGAAGGATGTAAGCTACCTGTTCTGCCACTACAGTGCAGACCACAAACCTTCTTAATGTAAAACAACTGGTCTCAAGCCCAAGTGCTTAAACTAAAAGGCTTAGAATGAGTTACACCAAGCAGTAATAAATACAACTGAGTACTTTTAAGATGACGCAAAAGCAAAATAAAGTAGGAAGAAACACAAATACAGTAAAAGCAGATATTTGTTTTTTGTTTTTTTTAGTGGAAAGAGAGAAAGGAGTAGCAGAAACTAAGCTGATTGGCCTTCTCAAATGTTCTCCCTGTACTGGGTAGAATGAGGTAATGACACTAGACTGGGAGGAGGGTCCCAGATCAAATTTACACTAGGGGCGGGCAACTGCAAAGCCACCAACTATAAAAATACTATACCAACAGGGAGAGAGGTGGGGAAACAAACTGCAGAAATGTTTCTCACAGCTGAAAAAGCAGCAGTGAGCCTTTAAATGAAAGTTTTAAACAGCTAAAGGGGCCTCTAGAAAAAAGGGTTTAACTGCAACAAGTTATCAGAAACAAACAACCCAACAGATGCTTAATAAAAGTGGACAATTTTCAGTTAATACCTCACACACAGTGAAACTAGCTAGAAAAATACACAGTACACAAAGTGCTATAAATGACAAAGAAATAAAGAACAAAATAAACAAAAAACAGGATACTTAATGTTATATATTATAGCTCCGAGTTTCCTCAGTGTCCTTCCTTCGATC
Source organism: Protopterus annectens (assembly GCF_019279795.1). Lineage (NCBI taxonomy): Eukaryota > Metazoa > Chordata > Ceratodontiformes > Protopteridae > Protopterus > Protopterus annectens. The sequence continues at coordinate 331,540,062 of NC_056750.1, forward strand.
AGCTCAGTGTGAAATGGCAGAACACTCACAACTGAACTTCTTAGGTAACAGAAAGTTGAAACCTGAGACAGCTTTTAAGAAAGAAATCTCAAAAGAACCAATGAGGTGCTTAGTCTAAGCTGTAGTCAAGGTGACCTCAGTCAGCCAATGACCTCAAACAATTCTCTCTCACTGAAATGCCTGATGGCTTTGGCTAAACGAAAATGTCCCTGAATATGTGCTCAGACACACAGCCTCCACAAACACTAGGCCCAAATACAAGCCTGAATTTGGAAATGCTACAAACATCCCCACAACTTAGAACAACTGCAGAAATGTTTCTCACAGCTGAAAAGCAGCAGTGAGCCTTTAAATGAAAGTTTTAAACAGCTAAAGGAGCCTCTAGAAAAAAGAGTTTAACTGCAACAAGTTATCAGAAACAAACAACCCAACAGATGCTTAATAAAAGTGGACAATTTCCAGTTAATACCTCACACACACTGAAACTAGCTAGAAAAATACACAGTACACAAAGTGCTATAAATAACAAAGAAAGAAATAAAGAACAAAATAAACAAAAAAACAGGATACTTAATGTTATATATTATAGCTCTGAGTTTCCTCAGTGTCCTTCCTCCGATCAGCTCAGTGTGAAATGCTAAGGTGTGAATGAAAGTCAGCTACTGATACTCAGTGCCCTGATGTCTGCAAGAATGGCAATACTGTTTTCCTAGATAAAGACTTCCAATCAGCCTAATGAGCAATTTCAAAAGGAAACATTGTAATATTTTCCCAGTACAAAATTACGATCTCATGAAGAATTCGTCTTCTAGATGGACAGATACATAAAGCCCTTTCAAAAACGTTTTCACTTGAGGTAGGGTGGAAAGGGGGATGTAAGGGCAGACAAGCAAAGATAGCATAGAGATAAATCTGGATAGCATAGTAATAGAGGCCAGAGGATAACTCATACAAATACTGTAAAACCAAGTAGTCTGAGCCTCGTAAGGGTCCTGATTCTTTGTTTGGTACCAACTAAAAACTCTTTTCCACTTTCCATATACAAGTTCCTACAAGCAGGCTTCATTGCTTCCTTTAATATCTGCAGCACACCTTAAGAAAAAAAGGTGCCTAAAAGGTATTTGAATGTCATCATCTAGGCAGTCAGTTGAAGAAGTAGAAGGTTGGGGTGCATCAAATAGCCCCTATCTTGTATGAGTATGTCCATAATGTGAGAAAACTTATGCTAGATGCTCTTGGCCAATTTCAAAAGAAGGGGAACCACTGTTACCAGGGCCTAAATGGAGTCACCACAACTATCATTGGGTAGTTCTTATGTATGTCTAGAACAACCCTAGTTATCAGAAGAAAGGGTAGAAAAGCATATAGGTACATTCCCATTCCTGGGAATGAAAAGACATCTGTCTTCCAGGCCTGTGATCAAGGACACCTGGAGTAGAATTTCTTTAACTGTCTGTTGTTGTTGAAGGCAAACAGATCTACTTGAGTTCCCCACAGATGGAACAATTTCTGGAAGACCGCATCCCCCCCAAGGCTGCGTAGCTATTGTATAAAGGGGGTTAAAGACCTGGTTCCCTAACTTCTTTATGTGATACATCAATGTAGAATAGTCTGACATTACTAGCAGAGGGTCTGGAATCCACAGATGGTTCACAGACATGAAAGCATTTATTAGTGCCATCCATTGTTTACATTTACCTGTGCTTTCAATTTGTCATGCGAGTTCCACAAGCCCTGGATGTTCACCTCTAGGAAACCACTCCCAATGGAATTGTGGTTACAGAACAAATAGAAGCTGGAAAGGTAAAAAGGGAGACCTGGGTTGAGAGATAACCGATTCACCCAGTAGGGTAACTTCCTTTTTCACAAACTCTATCACCGGAATCTGAAATGAACGGAGGTGCTGGTGTTGAATTCAAAGTGATTTGAAGAACTACTGAATTTTATTTATGTGAAGTCTGATGACAGGAACCATGAGAAAAGTAGAAAAGTGGAGGCCATGAAACATGGAATTTTGAAGTATTCCCTGGCAGATGTATGAATCTGGAAGGAAAAATCTCAGAAACTGCTCCTCGTAACATTCTACTATGTGCTGAAGAAGAAAAGTCATTATGAAGGATATGTTGACTAGACATCCGAGAAACTAAGATTTTTTTTTTTTATTCTTGACCAATTGTGAAAAAGTCTGTGAATGCCCTGCAACCTGCAATGGACTATTACAGGAGCCAGGTACCTGTAAGGAGCTGCTGACAACGCAGAGGGTAAAGCAGAAAGTGAAAATGTAAATCAGGCACAGAAAAATATTTGAAACCTTTAAGAAATGGAATGTGGTGATAAATATCTTTTAAAACCAGTTACTAGAAAACTGACGTGGGTATTCCTTCTTTCTTTTACACTAGGAACGATACCTGAATAAAATCCTTTGTCTCTCATATATGGAGGAACATGTTCTACAACTCTCTGAGAAGCATCTGATCTAGTATAAGAAGGGAACAGGAAGGCTTAAATGGAAGGATGAAGAACAATCTCTTGAAAAGGAGGAAAGTAATCCTACTGCCAGCTGTAACCTTTTAAAACGATTCTCAGATTCCAAGTGACTGAAGTTACCTGGTGCCACAGAGGAAAGTGGCGACTTAGACTTTGGGACAGCCTACAGGATGGGAAGGGGACTACACAAGAGGTGACACAGAGTTAGTCTGTTTTCTTAGACAGATCTTGCTTTAGGGAGGACCCTCCAATTCTTTTGCGAAACTCAGTGCTATTGTTTTCTGGAATTTTGTTTGCCTTGCTGGAAACACTAATTCTGATTTCTGAAAGAGAAACCTGAACTAGTAAAAACGTTTTTATCATAGTCAGCATGCAGGTTTGAAAAGGTGAGTAACTCCTTTTGTTTTTCATCATACCTTTTAAGGACCTCAGAAGAGAAAGGGCCAAGTAACACCTCTTTATCACTTTGACATCCTCTAGTAAATCCTGAGAATGTAGGCAAGTAACTCTTCTCATCAATGAATCCTCTGACAGCTGCTCTAAAAACATCAAGTAATGTCATAAGCACATCTTCGAAAATGTTTGGTTATCTGAGGCACGGAGGAGACTATGGTATTCAAAAATGCCTAAGTCTCAGAAAAGGGGAGATGAGAAATTAATTTTCTCAAACTGACAAAACAAACTAGCAGAAAAAGAAATGTGGGGGTCCTATGGCTCTTACATAGTTTATCAGACATTCTGGAGACAGGTGGCTGATTGTCAGGTAAACTGCTGGCTTTAAAGAAGGCATCCACAGAATTGGCAACAGAGAAACAAACAAGTGCAGGTAGAAATAAATAATCTTTCTTAGGATTCTGGCATTACTTTTTGTTCTCATTTAAAGCCTGAAAGGCCTTAAATAAGCCTTTAGCAAAACCCAGCCAATTCCTTTATCTGCTTTAATCGAACAAAATGTCCGCTTGTAATTAATTTTTTCCTTATGAAGAACCCCCCTTTCAAGAAAAAAAAAATGGCTTGGTGGATGTTCATTTCCCTGGGAATGAAACTCTTAGAGTGGATTAGCAAATGAGCATTTCCCAATGCCAGCAAGAGTTGTTCTCCCCTACCCAAAAAGGGCAACTGATGAGCCACAAAAACATACCTTCCTCCTGGTCCTTAGTGGTTTCCTGAGAAGCAACACCACAGGGACCAAGAAAAAGTGATGAGTGGTCCAAGGAAAGTACAGTTGTGTACACTTACCATAAATGTAGATGTTCGAGTGTATTAATTGTTGCAGTCATCACATTTAGGTTATCTGCTTGCAGTAGCCCTCAGTCGGCCTGATTATCAAAGTCTTGTGTCCTGCGTCGGTTGCTGTCTCATCTTCCATAACGTCAGGTAGTCATGGGTATAAAGCATGCAGCCGATGCCAGTACATCAGTTTTTCTTGCCCCAGATGTCAGGTGCCCCCCTTAATGGGGAGCAATTAAATATAAATATACAATGTTATACCTCCAACAAAAAAGCAAATACACCAAAAAGCTTTTAAGTATAGTAGAGGAGAATAGAGGTATAGCCAAAAGACGTCAGGGGGCTGGAGGGAGGGTAACCAGGACTGCAACAGTGAATACACTCAAACATCTACGTGTATGGTAAGTGTACACAACTGTACTATGTTCTTCATGTTTCACTGTTGCAGTCATCACATTTGGGTAGATTCCCAAAGATAAGGATGGGAGAAAGAATTTAGATAGCATTAGGACCAGCTATAAGGCCCTGCAAGACTGCAGTGGCAAAGCCAGCTCTGGATTTAGAGAAAATTGGCAAATGGTAATGCTTGGTGAAAGTATGTACAGAACTCCAGGTAGCAGTTTCTAGGATGTCTCTGGTAGGGGGACACCTCTGAGAAAGGCTGTAGAGGTAGATGCAGCCCTGGTTGAATGGGGGTCTAATCCCCTGTGGGATAGGTTTTCCATGGTGATTATAGCAGAAATGAATGCAATGGCCTATCCATTTAGAAATGGCTTATTTTGAAATAGCCTTCCCCTCTGCCCCTGCAGCAATAGCCACCAGCAGTTTTTCAGATTTCCATTGAGGTTTAGTCTTGTCCAAATAAAATCGAAGTAGTCTGTGCAACATCTAAGGAATGCAGTATCCGTTCCCCTTTGTTCTGTGGATTAGAAAAGAAGGTTGGCAAATGAATGGACTGATTAAGAGCCACATTGGATACCACCTTGGGCATGAAAGAGGGATTGGTCCTGAGGGACACCCTGTCTGCATGAAAGATGATGAAAGGCTCAACTGCCATAAGGGCCTGTACTTCAGATACCCTTCTTCTTGAAGTGATTGCTAAAAGGAAAGCTGTTTTCCAAGAATGGAATTTTAACTATGCAGTTGCAGCTGGCTCAAAAGGAGGAAGAATGAGTTTTTCCAATACAAATTTAAGGTCCCAGGGTTGGAGTTGGGGCTCTCCTGAGTGGTCTTAAGTTTTTGGCCCCTCTGAGGAACTTCTTGAGCAGTGGGTGAGAAAAGAGGGGTGGTTCTGTGTTGTAATGAGCTGAAATGCCTGAGGCGTGAATTTTGATGGTGGAAAAGGAAAGGCCCTTGTGAAGCATCTCAGTTAAGTATTGAAGAATCTGAGGTAAATTGGGAGCTGCTGTGGCCATCCCTTGAGTTTGGCTCCAAGCTCAGAATCTTTTCCATTTTTCAGCATAAGATTTTCTAGTACTAGGCTTCCTTGCCTCCAAAATGACATCCAACACGTGTTTACTGAGGGATGGTAACGGAGAGATTAGGTAATTAGCCAGGCTGCCAGGTTCAGGGTTTGAAGATGGGGGTGCAGAATCTGGCTCTCCTGATGAGACAGCAGAGTAGGTGTCTGAGGTAGGTGCCATGGGGCCAGCTGTGACACACTGCGCAAGAGGGGATACCAGTGTTGGCGTGGCCAGTCTGGTGCAATCAGTATCTTCCTTGGTTTGTCCTGTTTGATCTTTAGTAGTACTTTGGAGAGGAGAGGCAAAGGAGGAAAGGCATAAACTGATAGATTTTTCCAGCTGAAGGACAGAGCATCCACTTTCCAAGCTTGTTTGTTGAGAGTCCTTATGCAGAATTTGTCCAATTGGTAGTTCTGGGGGGAGGCAAACAGATCTGGGATTCCCCATTTGTTGATCAACATGTTAAAAATCTTTGGTTCCAGTTTCCACTCGTGTGGGTCCATGAGATTTCTGTTTGGTTCATCTGTCAGTGTATTTAGTTTTCCTGGCAGGAATTGCACCTGTAAATGCACTTGGTAGCTCAAGGCTGTGTTTCACAGAGCCATGTCTAGTCTTCAGAGGGGGTAAGAATGGGTACCCCCCTGCTTGTTTATGTACCACATAACAGTGGTGTTGTCCGTCTTTACCATTAATTGAACAAGAAGAATGTGGTCCTTGAAGGCTGTCAGAGCATTCTGTTCAGCTAACATTTTTTTTTTGATTGATATGCAGGTGCATTTGACTTGGGTTCCATTTGCCCTGAAAGCACTTCCCTGCTGGGTGAGCCCCCATGCATAGTCTGATGCGTCTGCTGTTAGGGTTTGGGTGGCAGGGGGTAGAGTGAATGGTAGTCCCTTGTTTTGGTGGCAGGCCTCTGCCCACCAAAGGAATTCTAACCGTAGGCAGGGTATGAAAGGAATCATTGCTTCTAGATCCTGAGAATGCTGACACCATAGGCTTTTTAGATACCATTGTAGTTTCCTCATATGCAGTCTTGCATATGGAATTAGTTGTCAAATGAATTTATTTCTCTGGCGTAAGGAAAGCCATCTGGGAAGTTGTGTTCAAGCTTGCTCTCAGGAATATAATTTGTTGACAGGGTACCAGATGTGATTTCTTTTCGTTTATGGTGTACCCCATACAAGTTAACACCTTTTGTACAAATGCCAGATGGTTCAGAAGTATGGCCTGGCTTTCTGCCTGAATTAGACAATCATCCAGGTATGGGTATATTTGAATATTTCTTTGCCTGCAAAATGCAATGACTGGAGCTAGGCACTTTGTGAATACCCTGGGTGCAGTAGATAACCCAAATGGCAGTGCAGAGAACCGATAGTGTATGCAGCCTGCTTTGAAGTATAGGTATTTTCTGCAAGATTCCCTGATTGGGATGTGCAGGTAGGCTTCCTTTAAATCCAGTGTTGCCAACAAGGCATCTTTGCCTATCATGGGAAGCAATTGGTGAAGAGTTAGCACCTTGAATTTTGGAATCACGAAAAAGGTGTTTAGGATAGACAGGTCCAGGATAGGACACCACAAGTTGTCTTTTCTGGGTACCAGGAAAAGTCTTGAGTAGAAACCTTGTCCCTTTTCCTCTTCTGGTACAGTCTGAATAGCCTTTAATCTTAAGAGAGAGAGAGGACTTGCTTTTGAGCCTCTGCCCACTGATTTGGGGATAGATCTGGCCAGCCATTTGGGGTTGGTAACGTGTGGAAGTGAAATATGTATCTTTGGGAAACTATGTTTAAAACCCATTTGTCCTGGGTAATGAGTTCCCAGTGTTTTGCCTGCAGAACAATCTTTCCCCTTAAAGGATCAGTCAGTTGAGAAGTGCTTGGAAGTTTTAAAGTTAAGTCACTGAGACAGCTTACCACAGTGGGGAGTCTTACTACTCCCTGACTTGGAAGTGGGAGCCTCCCACTGCTTAGTCCTGTGCATACCCTGGGACTGAAGCCTGGGTGTTCTGCTGGTTCTGGGTTTGGACTGAGAAGACCTGGAAGAGGCAGGAAAGGACCAATTCTTAGAAGGCCAATGCCTACTAAATCTTGGAGGCTGTACTTGTAGGAAATCATTAACAGTTTGCATAGATTTAGCTTCTTCCTCCATCTTTTTAAGAACTACTTCTGCTATGTCGCCAAACAGGCGGTCCTGATTTAAGGCAGCATCCAGCAATTTAGTTTTAACATGATCTGGCAAAGATTGCTCCTTAAGCCAAGCATGCCTTCTAAGTACAGACCCGGTGACAGCAGCCCTGCAGGATGCCTCTGGTGAGTCAAAACCACACTGCAAAGTATGTTTTTCAACCTGTTCAGCAGAATGCATTAAATCCTGTAAATCCTTATTTTCAGCACAATCAGGAATCAACATAATTTTCTGTTTAAGCAATCCAATAACATGCTGCTGATACTTTAACATACGAAACTGGCAATTTAAGGCCCTGATGGCCAAGGTTGCAGAGGTGTATACCTTCTTACCCCATCTATCCAGGGCCCTGGAATCTCTATCAGAGGGGGTAAGATTTTTGGCAGTAGTAGCCTTAATGCCCTTGGGTCCCTGTGAAATGGTCTCAGGATCCGCAGTAGGATTTTTAAAAAGGAACTCGTGAGAATCAGGAACCCTGTAATATCTATCAGGTTTTCTTGGGAGCAGGATGTAAAGAGTCAGGGACCAAGCTAGATTCCAAAAAGGCATCGTCAACAATGTCCAGCACAGGAGGGATAGCTAAAGGCCTGTGTTGGGGCAGGAGTAAGAAATCTCCAAGCCTCTTTTTAGAATCAGAGTAGCTGCACCTCCTCCACACATTTAGACCACAAACTGAAGGCGTGAAAACCAAAGGAGGTGCTGTATCAATATTCATTAAAATAAATACACCTCCAGACTGGTTTAAAAGCATGATTCTCTGGAGATACTTCAGGTGCAATTAACTGTTAGTAGGACACCTATTCAAGTCATGGCCAACTACACAACCTCCTCTGTGAATCAGGACACCCACTCTGCCTATTTGGATCTACTTGAGTCTATCAAGACACATCCAAACACCATGGTTTTGATGACTTTGACTACCCATCCACTGACTGGGTAAATTACTAATGCTCAAACTCTCTTGCTCAAAGGTTCCTCGACTTCTTTAAATCCAATGCTCTGGACCAGCTGGCTGACACCCCCATAAAGGGTGCCAACATCCTGAAACTGGTGCTTACCAATATGGGGAAGCAATATACCACCCCCACTGTGAGGTCTCCCTTGGTGAGATTTGATCACAAATCAGTCTCATTTGAAGTAAATATCACATTTGACCCCCCCGACCCCCCCCCCCCAGCAGCAACTAAACTAAAAAACTTCTCCAAAGCAGGTTACAACCTCTTACCAGATGGTATAAAGAGCTTCACTGCACCCCCCCCCAGATGTAAGTGGCAACTATGAAGAGTTCTACACCAGTGCTTTATACAAACACCTGTATAACTGCATTAACCCAGCCGTACCTGATAGGACCAAAACAAGCTCCTCAAGGAAGAGCAAACCAGCCTGGTAGACAAATGCCATTAACAGGCTTTACAATAAGAGGTAGAAATTGCTACTAAAGAGTAAGAGGGAGTAAGCCTTTAACTGGAAACACTCCCTCTTCAGCTTAAACAAGCAAATAAGACTTCTTGTCAAGTCCTCCAAAGCTAACTATGGATCCAAATTAGCTTCCTCAACTAAGGACAGCCATAAGGCGTTCTTTAGTTACATCCGTAACCTAAAAGGAAAGGCCCAGATTTGTGCCAAACTGGTAGTTAATGATACCACATATACTGAGCCTGTGGATATAGCTAACCTGTTGGCAAACAGGTTGTATGAAAATTTCACTCCCCTGCCCCTGCCACATGTACCCCATGTCATCCTTACCACCTGTCCCCTACCTAGTATCTCCAAAGAGCAGGTCATATAGGCCCTCTCTAAGGCCAAAAATACAACATTTATGAGACCTGATAACATCCCAGGCTACATCCTACATGGGTTCCAACAAGAATTAGAACACCATTAGGTCCTCTTTTCGATCATAGTCTAAGCACTGTCTTCGTCCCAGCTGAATGGAAAATGGCCCCCGTTATTCCCCTTCACAAAGGTGGTGCTTCCACTGACTCCAGGAACTATAGAGCTATTAGCCTGACTAGCCTTATCAGCATGGTCATGGAATGAATCATCATGGACCTTATCAACAAGGTAATCTCCAAACACTTGACCCTTCTCAGTATGGATTTGTCAAAGGGAGATCATCCCCGTTAAACCTGGTGGACTTCTTTGAGACAGTCACCAAGGCTTTGGATGAGGGGAAATCTGTGCATACAGCTTACCTAGACTTAGCCAAGGCTTTTGAAAGTATTCCCCACTCAGGAATCATTGACAAACTAACCCAGATAGGTATCAATCCTTATATCTTTAGATGGGTCACTAACTGGCTCACTGATACAACACATATAGTCAAAATAGGGGAACCCACCTCCAACAGCAGACATGTGGCCAGTGGTGTTCCACAGGAATCAGTCCTGGGACCTTTAATGTTTGGAATCTATTTCTCCAAAGTACAAGCAGAAACTAAAGGTCTGTGGCTGACAAAGTTTGCTGATGACCGCAAACTGGGAGTGGTCATAGAATCTCCAAATAAGTCAACATCCTACAAGAACGTCTTGCACAAATGATTGCTGCCAAAGTCATGGCCTTAAACTCAGTGAAAACAAATGTATTATCATCCCTTTCAGTAAGGGCGATGTTCATGCTAACTACCACATCAATAGCAACACCTTAAGTACACACTTAGTGGTGAGAGACCTGGGCAAACAGGTTGACAGCAGCCTTACCTTTGACCACTATGTCTCTACAGTGGTAAGAAGGGCATTCTATGTTGCTCATCTTATAAGGAAGGGCATTGTCTCCAGAAAAAAAGTAGTTATAACCTCTCTGTACTCTTCCCTCATCAGACCAATAATTGAGTACAATGCCCCTTTAGGTATGCACCTTTCAAACCACCTGCAGCAATTGGAGAAACCACAAAGGTTCCTAACAAGGAAAATTCAAGGTCTTCAGCATCTGTCCTATGTGAATCATCTGAAATTACTGTCACTTTATTCTGTTTCATACAGACTACTCAGAAACGATCTCTGCCTAGCATACAAGGCAATCTCTGACCATGCTTTATTGGAAATGCTGCATCTCCATAACTCAAATGGTACACAGGTTACTTACTCTAAAGACTTTAACCTGGTATGTGACATTAATAGAAACTCCTGGAGGGACAGATTTGTCTCGCAGAGGTTACCACACCTTTGGAACAGACTCCCAACTTCATGTCAAACACAGCACCTCATTGGTCTTCTTCAAATGCAATCTGGACGATTGGATGGGTAAATGTAAATTCACCCCTGGGGTTCTACCTGTGTCCTTCTTGGACAGGGACAATAGGTGCTGATCGCGGAAATAAGGGAAGAACTTGGCTAGGCTTGTAAAGGCCCTAGGGCCATTAGCCTAGTAACTTCCTATGATCCTATTTAAAACTTACCATTTTAATACAGTGTTGCTGCTTATGTAAATTTGTCAGAAGAGGTGACAAATGCCTTTAAACCCTTGACTGATCTAATTGTTTTGTTTTGCTATGAAAGGAAAGTGTTAAGTTCTTCTGCTCTCTGCAATAAAAAAGAGTAGAAAACAGTCCCACAGCTTTCTGTCTTTTTTTATATCAGATGCTGTGTTCCTGACATTAGCAGGACTAATTGCCCATCTACGACTGACAGCAGTATCTGACAGGTTAAACTACAGATTTATCTACGTCTACGATATGTCATGCAGGCAGAGACAAATTCCTCTGCAAAGTATGTGAGAAGTTAAGCTTAAAAAAGTAAGTGGACTTTCTCTTCCTTTGATTCCAATGCAAGGAAATGAAAGTTTTAAAAAGTAGAAGCAGGTTTCTGGTACCTACACAATACTGGAACCATACTGCAGAGAGAGAATAGAAACCTAAGAAATGAGTTAAACTGTATGATAGGGCAGAATTTCCCTTTAAATCTAACAACTTTGATGCATAATTCAAAATGCTGGAGTCATATTGCCACAGGCAATGTTAAAATCTCTGCTTGAATTCCATGACAGGAGTTAGCCCATAATTAAACATTTGTTTACCGGGAAAGTCCTACTGGGACAAAGCCCATTTTCAGTAGAGGCCCGGGAAGAAATGCTCCAGATGTATATCTTTGGAATGTGGGAGGAAACTGGAGAACCTGGAGGAAACCCACGTGAATGCATGGAGGACATGAAGACTCAACACAGAAGGCACCCCAGACGAAAATTTAACTGCAGAACCTCTTGCTCTGAGAAGATAATGCTAACCGCTGCACCATGCATTGTGTTAAAAAGTTTAACGACTATTTTTTTCAGCTTGAGTAATATTGGCAAGTTTAAACTGCATGTTTGGCCGTAAGTGTGTAAAACTGACAGGAGAATAAACCAGGAACAGGCTTGTATTTCTTGGGTCATATCTAAATAACAAATTCCACCTCTACCAATTCCCTAGCTTTCTGAAGGATACGTGCAGCAGTCAGCTCCACAGGTCTTTGAATTAAATCCAAGAATTGTCATCATGTTTTTATCTACTATTTTTGAAAAAGTCTGCTAAATAGTACAGATGGATGGAAATTCACTGTGACTGTTTCAGTCTTAGAAACATTGATTTTATAGCCTGGTACCCTGCCAAACTGTTTTAACAACTTAATGACCAGGGGAAGATCATTTTCTGGATTAGTGAGGCATGGGATTAATTCACCTATGTATAATGACAGTTTATGTTCTTTTCTCCCAAAAGTATAAACCAGTGATTAGCAAAACATATTTTTGCAGTGAAAAGCTGTAAGTATACAGTAAAGAGAAGAAGTGATAATAGACACCACCCCCTGGCGAAATCCTCTAGTTATAGTCAATCAAGCAGATAACTTTGCACCCTGTTTAATTCTGGACACTGTTTATAAGCTTCTAATTAGTGAAATAAGAGTCTGGGAATCCCATGTGTTGAAGTGTTAGAAGAAAAAAAGTCTCAAGTCTACTTATCAAATGCTTTCTCTGCATCCATGCTTGCCAAGAACATTTTTTTTTATTTCTCTACTGCATCTTCAATTAAGAGAGTTGTTTTTAAAAAAAATGTCAGAGGTGGTTCACCCTTTAATGATGCCAGATTGATCTGGATGAACAATTAGTAGCATATAAACTGCTAATCTTCTGGCAATAAAAACTGCACTATCCTAAAAGGTAACAGTGATTTGTTTCAGGCAGCAGGCTAAGAATCTGCTTTTGTTAACAGAAGGTCAGAGAATTGCAAAAGTTTATTTGAATATAACTCTAATTTATGATGAGGTCACAGACTTCAAAATAAAAAGGCATGTACATGTGAGCCTTTTACAGTTAAACTTTATACTGGCCCTTGTGTATTTGCTGAATCCTATCATAAAACCATTGGTTGTGATATTGCTTACAACTGTTTATCAAATGGTGTAGTATATCGGACCTATGTGATACATGTCTAAAATTTTATGTGGGCAAGACAGAAATAAAGGTAGAATAAAATAATTTCTTGGCACTGTATATAATGGATTTAGGAAATTTAGACTTTTATATTAAGTCAAATTATTTTTTTCCATATAGAGGGAATTTTAATTCTTTGCTATATAATATAGTAGTGTGGAATTCTAAATTTTCATTGGTTGCTGAGTCATTTAAAAATGGTGATAACATTTTTTGTGATATTCTGATGAAGTTTAATAATTTTTCTGTGCCTGCAGTCTACCTCTTTTTTTGTTAACTGTAAAAACCAGGTGATGAGAACTGATGTTAATATGTGGCTAGGGGAGGATCCAGTATTGGTTTTATTATTTTGGGAGTTACTGGTAACGTGACATACTTGGTAAGCTGTTGATATGATGAAGTGAGGGTACAACAGTGTATTTTTAGTTTTATGTTTATAGAAGCTGGATTGTATCCACTAAAACTTCAAAGAACGGGGTTGCCTACTATGTACATCCAAGACATCATCAAGATATGATAATGCAGTGCTGATTGCTATTACTATGGAAGAAATCAGGTCATCTAATGTGTTTGGAAGAGACAGCAATGTGACTATGTCCTAATAATTCCATTTTCCTCATCTAACTCTTGTTTATGAGAATGTATTTTTTTAGATTGTCTCACTCCATGAACCAACCCCCCCCCCCCATATGCAGCTGAATCAGAGGTCTTCACCCTACAAAAATATATCCTCAACACTGGTGGGGATGATGAAATCAGTCTCCTTTGATGGAAGAGACATTTATGAGTTTACTGAATGTCTGGGCTGGATGACCAAGTAGAGTGGGGTGTTTTACAATCATTTATTTACTCTCTCTAGTAAAGAAGTAAGATCCCTTTCTTGGAACCTGATAACATTATTTCATAAGCTTTTAATAAGCTGCTAGGGAATTTGATCCCAGCAATGCTTTAACTTATCGCATCTGACTCAGTGTGTAGTTATAAAAATAGGATTTATCACTACTTCATAATTGGCCATACTCTTGTTACATCAGTTTAGACACTGGGTTTGGTAGATGCCCTTGTACATCAGTAACTGCATTTGTGAGGGAGAGAAGGGCTGGGTTCCTTTCCTGTCCTAAAGTTTTTGATTTATCGATTTGACAAATGGCTCTAAATTTGAAGTCTAAAGATTACAATTATTTTTATTTTAACTGCATTCCTAAAAATGAGAAAAGTGATAACATATAAATAGGACAGCCAAAAAAGAGATTTATTTTATTAAAGGATTATGAAATAGAAGCTGAAAATAAAATATGTGATGTTTATGAATGCATTAGGTTATTATTAGTTGACATGACATTTTTTTAGATTATACAATGTTATAATACCAAAGTTGTAGGACACCTCTGGTACATAGGTGGATATGTGTAATGGTGCTGTCTACAGATGGTTGACTGAACATTCAAAAGTGGCTGGGTTACCAAGATGTGAACTCCACAATCAAAGTATGTTATAATAACATTTCAGGCAAGTTTCTCTGTAAGCTGGGTAGTGGAAGTATTATATTATATTGTGTGAATGAATACTCCACCAAATGTCTGAGATGCATTCTGTCCTGTACAACAGGATAAGTTCATAGAACTTCTTACAGAAAATATAGTTTTCTGAAAAATGCTCAGTTTCCAGGCATTACAATCAAGAGGAATATTGAACATGGGGTGCTGTTTTCAGACCACTGCAAGCATTACTGAAAAACAACTGCAAAATCAAGTGCGTTTCTGATGAAAATTAGTTCAAAAAGTTATTACAACAGGAACAAGACTGGAAAACTAAACAAAGGCCTGTACCGAAGAAAGAAAAAAAATCTTCAAAAAGCTGAATTTCAAAACCACTAGTTCATCTGAGTTCTGTCTCCATAATTTAACTGTTCGTGTACTTATAAGAATGTCAGAAAAATGTATCTATGATAAATTTATTTCAAAAATAGATATACGATTTGAAATGCATTAGGCAAAATCATTAAAAACATCTTTTTCCTTTTGTGCTTGCCCAGCATCTGTGTGGTGTACAACTTGTCCAGCACCCTTGTTGCCCATTATCACAAATCCCAAATACCAAATGATCAAATATAGTCCCAAAAATGCCTTATTTGCAGATTGTGGGTAGCTGGACATAGTTTACTATTATAACTGTGAAAGTCATCTCCATGAAAGTGACATATCCAAAACTTACATGGTCAAAAATATGTTTTCCAAACATCACTTAAGTTGCCATCCGAACACTGAATACATAACTGCATTCGAGAACATAAACTCGATAACGTATCTTCGTTCAAGTATTACAGGAATGTTGGCTCGGAGAAATGACGTTGGCAATGTTATTTCCGGTATTTAGTACGTTTGTACAGGTTCTCTAATGGAGTAGCTCAGTAGTGCAGCAGCTTGACTGGAAGATGATATCTTGTTTGTATCTGTAAGTATTTATTAGAGGAAGAGACATGTATCGTGAACTGGGATCTGTAAATAGTGATGTGAAAGTAGGGACAGATCAAATGTCTTAGTAGAGTTTCCTGTCCACAAGGTATAATTGTAGATACGTTAATGCAATGTATGTAGTATTATTTTTAGTGAATAGGTCTTGACAGTTAGGTATGTCTGAGTTTGTTGAAAAGTATTCTATGTAGGATGTTGTCAATATGCATAATTATGTGGTATACATACATATGCCACACTGTATTTGTGTATCCTGATACCTCCGGTTGTTTTTAATGTTCTTCTATTTCCGTTGCACACCATTATTGTTGAAAACCTATTTAAAATGAAAAAAAAAATGGGTGTACCATATGATAACATGAATGCAATGTACGCGACTGAAAAGCAGGTGTGCTTTACAAAGCTTAGTGCAATAGTGCAAAGTCTGAAGGAATATTTAATGGTAGCTGTGATTACAGGGATCCTTTAGGAGTGTATCCATGCGGTGAACTAATTCGGTATGACCTGTGCTACATGGAAACATTGAATGTACGGCTAACTTCGTAATGCTTTAAGTTAATCTAGGAATATGTCAATATAATTTGAGTGCAAATAGTGGTTATTAGTGTGTATATGTTCAAATATGGAGACACGCGATGCTAGTATGCAGTCATGAATTGGTGTTTTCCTCTACATGGGCGTGGTTTTTTGAGATAGAAACTATATGCTAAACGAGCTGAAAAGTAAGGTATGCAAGTGCCAGACAGTGTTAATTACTACTATGTATTGCAGGTGTGAGTACACATGATGTCACATCGAAGTGCTGGCACAGACTGTCCAGGTACAACTGGCGCAATATATCAAACTATATTCTCCCAAAAAGGTCGGAAAATGCTTAGTGTGGATGGATACCAGTATTATTTGGAGAAATGTACTGATACTAGAAGGTACTGGTGTTGCATAAAGAAGAACAGTGACAGATGTAAGGGCCTTTGGATCACAGAAGAGTCTGTTGAGGGTGAAAAGTTGGAAAAAAGTACTTCCCATTTTTATGGACCAGACATAGTACAACATGAGGAAAGGAAGGTACGGCAAGCTATAAAGTGAAGAGCAGAGCAGACCCTGGAAGATCCATGTAGGGTGAGGTTTTGGTAGGAACATCTAGTGATGTAGTTACTAGTCTACCAAACACCGACACCGATGCTCTCAAGCAAACAGTTCATAGGCTACACCGTAAGAACAGAATGGCAAGTATGTGTAGCCTGGAGTCCCTCACACAGCTGTCGGCAGATATGCTTCCAATAAAAAATGGCACATTCATTGCTCATCACACGCACATCACCAGTAATTCAGTCAATACTGACAAATGAGGGTAACTTCCGGATGCTTTGCCCATCAAAATTTATATTGGTGGATGGCACCTTTCCAATTAGCACATGGGAGTGCAGACAGGTGTACTCCATCCATTGCAGTATCACAGGAACATTTGAAGGCAAGGTAATCCCTGTGGTGTACGGCATATTGCCTTCAAAGACCGAAGAATGTTATGATCATTTTTGGAAGGCTGTTATCCAACTATGCAGTGATTTTCAACTAGTCTTAAAACCAAACATGATTCTAAGCGACTTTGAAAAAGGGGCAGTGAATTGTATATCTAGGAATTTCCCTGAAAGTTTGCCTAAGGGATGCTGGTTCCATCTTTGCCAGCTGCTATGGCAGCAAATACAGAAGTTGAGGTTGGCATCTTTATTCGGAAATGATACACAATTTGCACTACTTTGTAAGCAGATACCTGCTTTAGCATTCGTATCATCTGAGTCAGTGCTATCTATGTTGGAGGACATTGCAGCTGACATGCCTGATGCTGGATGACATTATGTGATTTCTTTTGTAACAATTACATTTTGGGAAGACCAAGAAGGTATGGCGTAAGAAGTGCTACCTGTGAAAGACTACCTCCATTGTTTGACGTGCCATTCTGGAACCATTGGGAAACTTGCTTACAGGGGTATCCGAGAAGCCAGAATACAGTGGAGGGATGGCATCGGTGGTTACGAAGCCTACTAGGCAAAAAACTGTTGTTTATTACAGATGTCTTGCATACCATCTGTTTAGAACAAAATCATATGGAAGATTTGAAAAGTGGTTTACTGTCATGTGTGCCATCATCACCTAAACAGAGACGATTACATAATAAGGAATCCCAGTTCATGTGACTACTGGAACGCAGGGATGAGATGACCTCATGTGGACTAGTTAAACTAGTTGCTTTGCACTGCTCATTCTAACATTTACAAGTGCAGTGTTAGCACATATACAACTACCTTCTATATATTAACAACCGTTACTTTAATATATGCAAATATAACTGGATGATTTTCCTATTTATGCTAATATAACTGGATGATTTTCCTATTTATGCTACACGTTTGCAACATGTTCACTTCACACTGGATGGTGGTTTAAGTATACACCATTTGCTTTGAATGGTACTATTTATGTTAAGGGCTTTTTTCAGAAATTACATCAATATGTGCATTTTATATCAATGCGGTCATTAACACATATTCGGGAATTGCTATTTCATGCTAAACGTGATCGGTGAAGGGAGGATTCGCACATAATCTAAAGTCGAATTTTCACACAAAGGATTAATTTCAACATTCTGACCAACATCTAATCATGAATTGCGACTAACTAATTAGGTAAAATAACAGCTTTACATTTTGAATTTCGATCTTATGACAAGTAAACCAACTGCTGGACACATATGGGGGGACTCTTCTTCACTTAATGTACTTCCATATGTGAACTGTGATAAAGCCTCTTCTAGCCTGAGCCCATAATTAATAATCGGTGCACAAACAGGAGAGCGGGCATTGGTTGCTTTATCTTATCCCCCAGCACCATCAACACACACACACACACACACACACACACACACACACACACACACACACACACACACACACACACACACACACACACACACACACACCTCCTGTGGTATCTAGACTGCTAACTGACTCAAGGCTGCCAGCATTGTGGACAGGATGGGAAAAATCAAACATGCTATTTTAATTCCTGCAATTCTACTGTTGGATTTTTGATTGCAGCTATAGCGACATGAAGCTGTTTCTCACCAAAGATAAAGAAAAACCAAGAGGACTGCAGATTGCTGATGAACACAACAGTGGTAACAGTCAAGTTACCATAGAAGCAATGGTTATCAAAGGATGATGGATCTAGGTATAAGCTTACTGACTTCAAAATGCCTTTTATATAAAATGTTTGCCTTTGTCAGCAAAAACAGCGTTTATCTGAGCTCCTTAAAATTTTAAATCACATTTGTTCCTTGAAGGTAAGCATTTGTTTTGTAAAAGCTTTTGCAAACTTTGCAGTGATCATGGGTGGAAAATAAAATGCTGGCACTAGAAAATTCATATGTGAGCCAATACATTTGAAACTCTTTGAATGGCTCTATGTCAATGGCTGGGACACGGTAAGGCTCCAAATAATAGCTGCTTGAAACGTTTGGGATATACACTTGTGACTTACTTGGATGCCAGGATTTCAAAACAATAACTGTCTATCTGTACTATGAAAATTAGATACAGTACATCAGAGAAACACCAAATATGTAAAAGAAAGAAAGCACAGAGAGGTGCAAAATTAGAAAAAATACAACAAATAAACACCCAAATAGCAAAAAAACAAACAAAAAAAAAAAAAGTACAAAGTACAAAAATGGAATTAGACAACTCCCCGTTTTGTCTGCTGACCTGCTCACCCTCCCTCCCACTGGTTTAAATAAAAGCTGCTCTGAACTTATGGGAAAATATGAATGACTTGTAAGCCACTATTTCAGAAATATTTTAATCTAATTTAGTACTGTAGCAACATTCACATTCAATTAAACACATCAAAGAAATAACTACTTACTTTGCAACAGCAGAAAAATCATCGAGGAAAAATAGGTAAACCATCATTGCTGTCAGCAGAACCCTACTGACCTCCTCTGCTAAGTGCCCAGTATCTGACATGATTTATTAGCTGGTAAGTTGTTCCTGTTTTCAACAAACCTAAGGTCTGTTTGTTTAAGGAGTCTGACAAAACCTGAAAAATGGGAATTAGGAGCTGTTTTCTTTTTGTTACTGACTACTCTAATGACGTGCAAAGCGGGAACTGTCATGCGTTGCCCATTTCCAGGATGTCCATCTTCACTTTTGCTCTAAATGGAGGTTTGACAGTCTACACAATCACTGCTATGATTAATTCACTTAGCAACAATCCATTTAAATGAAGTGTTCTATTGTATAGGCCAAACGCACCTTTTCAACATGAAAAGCAAACACAAACCTAGGTTATTTATATGTACGTACGTTTTCTTAGACGCATACTCCTAGCTTTTATGAAGCCAGTAGTCAGACTGCTTGCATTCTGCCCAGAAGACGCATCAGTGTCAGTGCCATCGCCATCCTGCATTTCCTAAAAAAAAAAATCCAAAATAATTCATATTAATGTCTGAACAATCTATTACTCAGTTGTAACAAAATGTACATACAAGTGAATATGAATTTAAAAAAGCGGGAAAAACATTTAAACTATGATACAGAAATGCAATGGATCATGAATCCTTAACTAAATTGCTTAACTAGGTTGCTTGGTTTCTGTGTTTTCAACTATAACGTAAGACACTATCCCATCCTACACATACATTTGTATCATGTACACAGATGCCAACATTTTTGTCATTTTAGATGACAGCACCAATAACTTTTTCAAGTTTAAGGTTTTGTCTAGGATAACAAATCACTGATAAATACAAACATCTACACAGTTTAGCTATGTTAACTCAATTCCTACTGGCTAAGTGTCAGAAAAGTAGCACTATATATACATACATACTATATATATATATATATATATATATATATATATGTGTGTGTGTGTATGTATATATATATATATATATATATATATATATGTACATATATATATAAATGTATCTTAAATATACACACAAACACACACCCACACCCACACATATATAAATATATTCTTAACAGACTACCAAACACGTACAACAGATATGCTACTAAATTACCATCACAACAGAACTTTCTTTCAGTTAACTCTCTCTGAATCCTTCTACAGATATCTTTGTCTAAAAGAAACAGGAACTAGAACCTTTGAAGTTTCTACACCCAGATCAGTATGTGAAGCTACAGCTGCTGGAAGTGCTACGTCAAGTATCGAACCCAAGCCTCAAAGAATCAAGACCGACACATAAGCAAAGTTAAATTACTTCCACACACAGGAGTCAAAATCCTACCAAGCGTGAAGATTTTTTATTTTAACTAATAGTTTAAAAAAATAAATAAATAACTAAAAGCCAGCAACTCTCAGACTGAATATATCTGTGCCACGTGACCTCAAGAAAGCCTATAATAAGCCTACAGTTAAGAACCTGCTCCTGTGTGCTTAGATACATTAAACATCAGTGTGCATGCTTGCTCAATAATGTTCACCTCAAGTGAAGATAACCTTGTGGCTTTGACAACTGCAATTAAGCTTTAGACCAGATTTTTAAACAATCATATGAGGGCTCCAATAAGTATTGCACCCCAAAATGTTTTAGGCTTCACTGTGCAAAGCAGCACAGTGAAACTCCAAGAGTTCATGATTGAGGTCCAAAGATGAAACATTACAAGCTGCAGCAGTTCAGAATATGAAAGAATGCATCCATCTGAAGTAAATGCAGGCTCCAAGTCAGGCATCATTATTACTTTTGGCATACACTGCATACACATATTACGGCTTCAATTCAGGGCTTCACTGTGCAGTGTCACTCAATAGTCATTTTCAAAGTGTATGTGTATAGCTACCTTACAGGCCAGGACAATACAGCACAGTAACAGTGCCACAAATAATAAGGCAAGTCTTGATAACAATGAAAACTGACATCAAAATGTTAAAATATGGTTATAACTGGGGATCCAGCATCCCAGCCTATATGAAAACACAAGTCTCTGCTAAAATGTATAGCCGATGAAAATATTTTTCTTTGTTAATTAAGTCCTAGCACACTTGGGAATAATCAGTACAAAAATATTTCCTTTTAATTATTTTACTTGTATTTAGTTAAATGGGTTAGCCAGCTGGTGTGTATCCCATTTCTAATGGTGACAGGGGAAAATGGTCCAGACTTTAATAAGATGATGCAGCAAAGACATAATGCAGTACAGAACTTTATTCAGACGATGTTTGTAGTAGAAAAAGTAAGGTGCATGGCACAATGAACATGGGCATTTTTGTAGATGCAAATACACTGTATGATAAAATGTGGCTATTGTTCCTTTGTAAAAAAAAGCATAAGAATCTTATCACCCTAAACCATGATTATAAAGGGTTTATACCTATAATGGTTATAAGAATGGCTAAAGTGATGCCAAAATCGACAGATATGGATTAATGTGGTTTGCTGGAGGGAAAGCAAACATTTGACAATATTAACAGAACACTGATGATCCAAAACAGAAGCAGAATGTAAGAAAATACCACTGTTGTTGGTGGGTCTTGATGCACAGAAAACATCTGACAGAGTACACTGGAGTTTATGAGCAGGGCAAAGGAAGCATTTGCATTTCCTGATAGAATTATAAGGTTGATTAGGAGGATTTATGAGGGATCAGAGAGGTGAATATAAATTAAAGTGTGTGTGTTCCTCTCTGATAATTTCTGTTTGAGCAGAGGAACCAGGAAGGTGTGTCCTCCTTCCCCTTTATTTGCATTATATTTAGAACCACTGACAAAATAAGGGACTCAGACATTCAAGGATATAACTGGTATGGTAGTCAAGAAAAGCTGGCTTTATTTGCAGATCATATTATTTTATACCTGATGAAACAAGAAAAGGACATTTCAGTGTTGTGGAACATTCTGAGGTAGTTTCACGTCTTTTCAGGAGACAAAATTAATGAAGCTAAAACAAAGGCAATAGCTGTAAATTATACACGCACACAAGAATTGGTTCAGCAATCCCCATACTTATGGGGACATGATAAAATGAAGTACACAGAGGAGTATGGATTAAATAGGATTCTGGTATGGCAACCAAGGATATATTGGATGAGACTAAACAAAATACAAAAACTGAGAAATTAGAAATTTGAAGCTCTGTTACACAGACATGGATTGCAAGATACAAGCACTTAAAATGTTTTTAGTCCCTTTAGTTTTATACACAGGTCAGGCATATTTTTATCAACCAGAGAAGAAGCTGTGGATAGCAATTAATAAAGAGCTGAAGGATTTTATCTGGGAGGGGAAGACGGCAAGAGTCAAGTGGGATAAGCTGAATCTTCCATTAGAACAAGTTGGTTTGGGATTATCCGATTTGAAGGGGTATTTCAGAGCTACACAGTTAAGACTCTTTATACATAGCACAAGCAGAAACCTATAATTCAAAGTGGAAAGGGATGATGAAACAGTGGGAAGCTCAAGAAACAAGCAGAGACTGTGATTTTGGGTGCAGATCCTTAAGGAGAATAACAATAACCATACACAATATTATATTCATAAAGTAGCAGAAAGCATTCTAAGAACTAAGCCAAAATGGGAATGGAAAAAGGACATTCTGCTGATAAGGATGACTGCAGTTAGGGATACAAACAATAGGCAAGAGGGGTTTGGAATTTATTGGCGAAAACTGGCATTGGGAGCAAATAATTAGAGAAGGAAAGGTAATAGAATGGGAAGAGGCCAATAACTTATTTAGACTGCAGGCTAAAGACTGCCTTCCCTAGCAATGATTGATATTAGAGCACAAGTAAACAGAAAGAAATAGGGGATCCTAAGCAAACAGAAAGAAATAGGGGATCCTAAGCAGAAGACCAGCACAGGTAGTGTTTTTAGCGGAATCTAAACCAGAATCTGCTGTTCAGAAAGGAATTAGTAGCAGTAGAGCATACAAAATACTGCATGATAACTATACGAATCAATCAGAGGTGGTTAGAAAGGATTACGAAGAGAGAATGGATAAGCAATTCGCAAAGAAACAATGGAGGGAAATATTTCCGTGTCCCAAATAAGCAAAAAAGTCTAGAAGACTTAGAATCTTTCTTTGGAAGTGTTTACATGGGCATTTTTATACCCCACAGTAGACTCCAAACAATTTTTCCTCAGGAAGACAGCAAATGTTGGAGGTGTGACGGGGAAGAAAGAGGTAACTGGGAACATATTTTCTGAGTGTGTAATGAGTAAAGATTCCCTGCAGACTACACTTTTGGAGATACTGGGTGAGCAAATTGGTGTAACTAAGAAAATTATATTTTTGAGCTATGATACAGAATCAGAACTGCCTAGTCATAGTACAGCATTGCAGACTCTAATTATGGTGGCTGCCAAAAAAAGCAATTACTGGAAAATGGAAATTAAAGTCTAAACCAACTGTACTAGAAGCACTGAATATAGTAACAGAGATAAAACAATTGGAATTGGGATCCTTAGAAAGGGTAGAAGCAAATTACATAGAAAAAAATGGGAATTGTGGGAACAATGCATGCAGAGGTGAGCAACATTTTAAAAGAATGTTTGACTAACAATGACTGGATAGATTGTAAATGATGCATAATGTTTGCAACCAAATTATGTCAATATGCTTTGTGATTACAACTAAAATTATGTCAATATGGTTTGTTTTCATTTATATAAATGTATGATTACCTTTGTCATACCTGACAACTGAATAAAGATGTTTCTTGTTTTAAAAAAAAGGAATCTTATCACAAGCTACATATTCAAAGGATTCTAAGCCAGCAACAGTAGTAAAAAAAAAAAACTAATTTTAATATGGCATAATTAATGACTGATCCTACCTAACTTCAAAGCACAGCAGGTTGCAGGAAGCAAATGAATGTCTCAGGTTAACCGAAATATGGTGGGATTATATCATGGCAGGTCAATAATTATTTACCTGTGATCAAACAAAAGCTGAGGTCAGGCACTTTCAGACTTGCCTCAGTACTCGTTCCAGCCACATTGAGTATTTACACCTCAGATGACCACTTGTGATTACAACAGGGCTGGCCTTACATGAAATGCAGCCTTAGACAAAGAGCTAGCACACTTTTGACTTACTCTTTAGCCTTCTCTTCTGGCCTTACAGCACACTTTAACTGGCAAAGATTGCACTGTAATTACCGTACAGAAAGTAACCCTTTTAGCTAGCTCATGGATATGCACCTGTTCCGACCCAGGCTAAATTACATACACAACATATACATGCAATCTGCAAAGCAGCAGGACATGCTGGAGGGATAGATTCCTGTCCCAGAGACTTCCCATACTCTGGAACAGGCTACCCATCTGTGTCAAGCAAAGTTCTTCTTTAGCACTCTTCAAGAAAAATCTTGAGTGGCTGGGAAATAGGAAATACACCCTGGGGATCACTTCTGTGTGTCTGCTCGAAAGTGGCACAGGAAAGTAACTTTCTTGGGTGGCGTAAGCCAGGGAACCTTGTTGGCTAGGCTTACGTAGGCCCTTGGGCCGATAGCCTAGTATCTACCTATGAACCTATGAGCAGTCCTACACGAGACAGCATACCTAGGATGTTATTCACACAAGGCTAACAGAATCACTTGTGTCCAATAACAGTGTCTTTTTTTCAGCGTAGTATGTACATTATCTTATTACATTTCACTAACCCTAAAATCAAATCATGGTGTATATACACTATCTTATTATATTTCCCTACCCTAAAAACAAATCCTGTAATTGTATATGACATCAACTTTTACAATGTAATAAGTGAAACATTTCTCATGTTCACTTACCTTGTTTGCAAGGCCACGTCTGCGGTGGTGCAGCAGTAGCGTTGCTGCCTCACAGCAAGAGGTTCTCCCGTTCGATTCTCGTCTTGGGGAGGTAGTGCCTTCTGTGTGGAGTCTGCATGTCCTCCCCATGGTCGAGTGGGTGTTCGAAAGACATGCGTTGAATGGGCGTGCCTTCATTTAAGGCTGGGCGTCGGGATGGCAACTCGACACCATAAAAACCAACTGCCAATCATTAGCGGACCGGAGTTCCATTGTGGCGACCTCTAACCGGGAAAAGATGAAAGACAAACAACAACAACAACTTACCTTGTTTGAAAACTAAGCTATGCTACTCAAGATTATCAAATACAGGTCTTACTCATCTTTTTTTTATTTCTATTTTTATTCTTTCTTATACCAAAGTGTTCTTATTCTGTCTTATCTCAAAGTGTTATCACTGTCACTTATCTATTAGAATGTATCTCGGTCCATTGTATAATGTGCTATATATTATTATATAAAATTACCAAATAATGTAGCCACTAATTGTCCATGACAATTTTATAATGTATTAAGATAATCCTTCTACTGTAAACCTATTGTAATACAGTTTTTATACTACTCTCCCACCAGTACACAAGTGCTCTTCAGCAATTTAATTCTGCTTGCTGAGCACACTCGAGCAACTCTGCAGTCTGCAGTTTCCACCCCACCCATAGAGTCTAAGAAGGAATCAGTACTGCAAAACTAAACAAGGATATACATTTTGAGGTTCAAAAGCAGGAGCACACTCAAGCAACTCTGCAGTCTACGGCTTTCACCCCACCCATAAAGTCTAAGAAGGAATCAGTACTGCAAAACTAAACAAGGATGTACATTTTGAGCCTCAAGAGCAGGAGCACACTCAAGCAACTCTGCAGTCTGCGGCTTTCACCCCACCCATACAGTCTAAGAAGCAATCAGTACTGCAAAACTAAACAAGGATGTACATTTTGAGCCTGAAGAGCAGGGTCAGTCCACCCAGGCACTCTACTTGTATGTGTTATTAGAGTGAAGCTACAACATTAGCAGTGTTTCTTAGTAATTCTCAGCGTGCTAATAAAACTGACTGTTGTAGCCTTGTGTCCCCCGCCAGCTAGTGCAGTAATTCTAACTGTCCAATATACAGTATACATTTAATTCAGATCTCTATGATTAAATTAACCATCAAGCAGCCCTCTCAGTGCTTTCAGCCTTAGTTTGTATCACTTGAGCCCCACCTGTTTATTTGCATCTGTATACATTCCCCTTCATTGCTAATGCATCTCGCTACTCTAATCTGTGTACAAATTGGTTACTAATAAGCAAATCAATGTGAAGACACACTTCCACACAGCCTATATGGACCTCGCCAAGGTCTTCAACACCACCCCCCACTCTGGGATCACAGATAAACTTACTAAGTTGGGCATTAATCCCTAAGTCACTCGATGGGTTGCCAACTGGCTTACTGACAGAATCCACACTGTAAAAGTAGGTGACTCCAAATCCAGCTCCAGACAAGTGCAGTACCTCAGGGTTCAGTCCTGGGATCACTCTTGTTTGGCATCTGCTTCTCTGGAGTACAGGCTAACACTAAGGGACTCTGGCTAACAAAGTTTGCAGGAGCCATTACTGAATCCCCAAATGATGTGGATATTCCACAAAAGGAACATACAGAAACAGATGCTTGGTGCCAGAGTCATGGGCTCAAGCTCAATGTCAAGAAATGTATAGTTATCCCCTTTGGGAAAAAACATGTACCCATGAATTACCACAAAGGTGGCTGTACACTAAACACCGAAAGTGTGAGAAGAGACTTAGGGCCACAGGTGGGCAGTGGTCTCACCTTCGATGACCACATTGCCACAACAGTCAGGAAATCCTTCTATGTGGCACACCTCATCACTAAGGGCTTTTCATCCAGAAAAAAAGGAGGTCATTGTCCCACTGTACTCATCCCTCATTAGACCCATTATAGAATACAACGCCCCGTGTACCTCTCAAGACATCAGCAACAACTGGAAAGGCCACAGAAATACCACAGTAAAAGAATCACAGGTCTAACGCAGATGCCCTATGCTGACCGTCTAAAAAAACTCCAGTTATACTCTGTCACATATCGTCTACTCAGAGGAGATCTCTGCTTAACACACAAGGCCATGTCAAACCCAGAGCTGTTGGACATGCTACACTTAGAAATCCCAATCCCTCAGAGCCACACGCTCCAGGGATCTAAACCTTGTCATCACAATGAACAAAACATGCTGGAGGGATAGGTTCCTGACCCAGAGACTCCCCAGGCTCTGGAATAGACTACCCATACATGTCAAGCAGAGAGCCTCTTTGGTCCTCTTCAAAAGGAACCTTGAAGACTGGATGGGAGATAGGAAATTCACCCCGGTGATCACGTCAGTTGCCCTGCTAGACAGGGGTCAAGGGAAGTAAATATTGTGGGAAGAAATAGCCGGGAAATTGTTATG
Organism: Protopterus annectens; assembly: GCF_019279795.1. Classification (NCBI taxonomy): domain Eukaryota; kingdom Metazoa; phylum Chordata; order Ceratodontiformes; family Protopteridae; genus Protopterus; species Protopterus annectens. The sequence continues at coordinate 331,567,598 of NC_056750.1, forward strand.
GCTAGGCTTGTATAGGCCCTAGGGCCGATAGCCTAGTACCAACCCATGAACCAACCTTAATAAACTTTGCTGTCTCTTCTCTCCTTTACTTTACAGGTAGAGTTTGAATTATTACTCACCCCCTCTGAGGCCTTCACTGATAGATTTCCACTGATTGCCTCTCTGTTTTGGCTGGTTTCTTTGCATTCCACCTGGTTTACACCCCTTTTGCTATCCCTCTCCCCCAATACTAAGTCTATATCAGAATCCTGCTGAGCATGGAGCCATCTTTAAAGTTCTAGTCTCCCACCAGGACACAAGTGCTCTTCAGCAATTGAATTCTGCTTGCTGGTACGCCGTTAGACCTCAGGAATTTGTTACAGTGTTCAGATTTGTAAAGTAACACTTACCTTTTGCTGCCCATTACTCTTGTCTTGGTGGGCTCTGCCCCACTCTGTTCATCCTCGCTAACACTTGGACTCTCTCCACTCCTCTGCCCTGCCCCCAATTCCCTCCTGCCTCCACTACCTCTACATTTATAGCAATTGCAACCATAACTAAACCTCACATCACCTCCACCAATCACAGCTCAAGTCAGATCACATTACACCACACCCACTTGCTCCAGTACACAATACTCCCAACCACTCTCATTCCCGCTATGCATTATTACATCACCCCACACTACTTACCCATCCACAAGGCATTATTACATCACCCCACACTACTTACCCATCCACATATAGTGCAACCCTATAATTCCTATCCAGACATCCACCTAGAAGCAACTTAACCATGACTATCACACAGCTATGTCTAGTCTGTCTTCTCATAATTCTTTATAACTCCACAAGTTATCACTTTAGCAATATCCCTAAACTTAGCAGCATAACACTATATTATGCACTCTCATATACAGACACTGCACATTATAATAACATTTGCCCACAATTGTTCAAGAACTACATAACAGACCATTTCAGTACTAAACACATATGCTCTCATTCCTACTCCAAAAAAAACACAATACTTTCTCACACTCATTACCAAACTCCAACATCTGTATCACCATTCTAACACCAGGCTCACCATAAGTGGGGACATCCACCCCAACCCAGGCCCAAATGCATCCTCTCCAACACAAACTGCTTCAATACAATTGTCAGAACATAATACCCCCACTATCTTCATCGCTGGGCAAATCAACAACAGCACCAAAACCAACCACCTTTTAATGCTAAATATTAATATTAGAAGTATCAAAAATAAAATACCTGAACTCCAGGCCACAATAGCACACTACACCCCAGACATAGTTGCTTTAACAGAAATCTGACTAAATAAAAACATAACTAACTCAGATGTTCTCCCTACCAGCTACAATATCATTAGACAAGACATACAACTTCATAAAGGGGGTGGAACTGCCTTACTGTACAAGTCCAACTTAACTTTATGTCAAATACCAAACTCCTACCCCTCCCCCAATAATTGGGACATACTTATCTCACAACTTCAACTTCACCCCAAAAAGGTCATCACCACAATCGTGATCTATATTCCACCTGGTAATACACCTGCTAGCCTTGAAGATTTCTTATCCTGGTGTTCTTCCACATACTTACAAGAAACCCTTATTCTGGGGGATTTCAACTTAGATTGGTTCACCTGTGTATCAGAACCACCAAGTAATCTAATAAATCTCCATGGCTACCAGCAGCTAGTCCAAATTCCAACTAGATGTGATAAAAAATCTAAAAGGGAATCCATCCTTGACTGGGTCCTAACTAACAATCCCACATTGTACCCCCACACAGGCAGTCTCCCAGACACCTTAAGTGACCACAATATAATATGCTTTATACATAGTAGAACAAGCATATGCAAAATCACTAACTATAAATCAACTAGAAACACAAAAAAACTCTCCTGAGGTCCTTAATACTTTACTCTGTAACTGTGACTGGACCCCCCTAAAAACCTTCCCACTTGACCAGGCTGTATCATATTTCATCAAAACATTTCTACAACACCTAGACACTGTCGCTCCATTGTGCAAAATCAAGGTTAGAACCTCTACAAACCCCTGGCTCAGTAAAGAAACCAAACAAATCCTAAAGTCCAGAAACACTCCCTGGCTTTACTATCAAAAAACAAAGAAACATAAAGCCTAAGTACCAAGAACTGTCCAACCATGCAAAAAAAAAATGCATTAGGCTGGACAAAATATCCTACTACATGACATTACAAACTAAATACCAACACAACCCCCCAAATTTTTGGAAAAATGTAAACCAGCTACTAAAACCTACCCAAAAGGCTACCCCCAAACAAACCACCCCTGAGCTTTTTTCCCAACCATTTGACCCATAGATTGCTTGAAAAAGAATCATAAAAAATTGATTGTCTTTTTTTCTTTCAAGGAAGAAAAAAGCTGTGTTCAAAGCTGATGGTCAAAGCTAATAAAACACTACTTCCTAATAAACTGAGAAGACAAATGTTTATGAGACTATATAAATCATAGCTGTGAGTAGTGCCTGCCTTCCTACCCCCCTAACAAAACATAGTCACCTTTTGTGTACCCCTCTGCTGTTAGAGTAGGATGAAAGTGAAAGAACAAATGGCCACAGGTATACATTGCCAGTTGTTACTGTCATTCATATAAACAGCATGTATTCTAACACCTGCTCCCCCAAATATAACCACCATCATTGTACATCGCTGATGTTAACTACTTTGACAAAAGTAAACGAGCAAATAGACACAGTAATACATTTCAACTTGTTGCTGTCAAATATATATACACAGCATAACTCCTTATCCCTACCTACAAAAGATAGCCAACTATATATATGGGCCTGATGTTTGATTGTGAGCAACGCATTCCATCTTCTTTCTAGAGAATACACTGGCCCTTACTTAATCCATACTGACAATCTGTGCACATCTCTGAGCTTTCATTGTGAGGAAAGTTAAATAAATAAGGAACAAACTGTCACCAAACTTCACGCAAACTACAGTAACCATCTCTCCACACTTTTCATTAGGGTTGGTTTTAGACTAGGTGGAGCCCAGAGCTGGGGTTCAGGATGGGCCCCCTATAAACCTATGCAAAAATCTGCTTATACAACCAAGGGTCTTAGGGAGACAACAGAGATCCTGGATAAAACCTATACAGAGAAAGGGAGGAAATGCAGACTCCACAAAGAAGTAATCACAGCCAAAAACTCAACCTGTGAACCAAGAACTGTGAGATGGCAATGCTAGTCACTGCACCAGTCTGCCAATGATAAATTATTAATAGTCACTTACAGTGTACAATGTTGACAATTTACTGTGATGGAAAATGGAAGAAATTATGACCAACTTATTAGTTTTGGCAAGACTGCAATATCCCCATACTATGGCCAACTTATTTTTAGATAGATTGCAATAACCCACACCCAAATTTTCATCCACAGTGTGCTACCATAATAATTACAGCTAATTTACTGAGTGTGACTACCTCAGATGACTGACTGTGTTAAAACTAGATAGAAAACAACTCTGGCAGGTTCAAACAAATGCAAGCTAGTTCTGCATAACAAGAATAATTTATTTACTTAACTATTTACAATTTGTCGACTGGGTTAGTCCCACTAAGCCAATGGTCCCATTTCAGGTAAACCTGAGGTGATATTAATACTGACTAGGAGAATATTGGCCAGTAAACCAGCAAAGCTTCCACTTTTTTTGTCGATATGTGCCATGGGATTTTTTTTCCATTTGCCTGAGCTACCATCAACTTAGCTTGATGGGGCCTCGGTTTAACATCACATCTGAATGACCGTTCAATTTGAACAAATGGCAGCAGGATCAATCACTTTCATCTACAGTACCTAAACCCAGCAATTACATCCACTTTGTACACTGTGCAAACCTTGGGTCTTTGGCTGTAATAGAAAATTATCATAGCTAATGTATTTCAAGTCTGTTTCACACAAATAGTAGCCAAAGTATTCTGACTTGTTTCACAAATATATACATTAAGACTGCAAAGCCAAAATGGTAATCATTTAACCTGAGCAAATGACTGAACAGTTAGTCATTTTCATCCACAGATAGCCCCCATATTATATCCATTTTGTTGACTATATACACCTCGGATGTCTGATGATAAAGTAATAATGGCCACATAGTAATGCATTCATCTTTGATTCCCACAAACAGAAGTATTTTAACTTATTTCACACAATTACAAATTAGTCCTGCAAATCCAGAATTATAACTGCTGGGTCAGTCATTTTCATCCACAAACAATCCCATACGCAGCAATATACCCACACTGTTGACTGTGTACACTCTAGATATCAGACTGCAATAAAATAAAATAAATTGGCCCCAGTAATTTATTTAAACCCCTAAACACACCACATCTCTCTCACACACACACACAAACACACATGCCTACCTGTTACAGATACTTCATTGATGTTGCTGCGGTTAGAATCGTCAACCCATTGCAATCTACCCTGTATGTGTGTGCACACACAAACATACATAGTCAAAAGATTAAGTAAATAAATGAAAAAACTGTTAGACTGCCCTACACACTAGCTAGCAGCAGCAGTACCGTTCAACAGAAGAATGGGAAGGGATGCTATCATGTAACAGTAATAAAAACTTAGTTAATAAAAAATACTTTCCCACTCTACACATCTGTCTACTTCTTTCATTCTAGCTGCCTCAGGCACCACTCCCACAAAGCAGCCTGGGCCGTAGGAAATGGCTGCTTGCTACTTCATCCACAAGCCCAGCCTACATCCTCTAAAGCAAAATGAAAGAAATACCTGTAAAAAGGGGTAATCACCTTATTTTACATTTAGAGTACATCTAATACTACAATGTTTTAACGGCCTAGCTGAGTAAGGCAATTTTTTATTATTATTATTTAATGGGAATCAGAACTCTGTGCAGGAGCAGCAGCATGCATAGCATTTGTAAACCCTGAAACAGGAAAGCTGAATTTTTAAACTGAAACATGATATGATCTTGTGGTAGTTTTGGTATGGAGCTGAAATCCAACAGCTAGTACCATGAGCCTCCCCTAATCCTACAACAGATGTGAAGTTAGATACATTTATAACTTCTTGATAAACAAGAACTTTAAATCTTTGAAAACTGAACTAGTCAAAATAACTCTACAGCTACAAGCCAGTACTTCACAAGACATCATAATTTCTGGAACTATTATTGTGCTATCCCCCATCATGTAAAGTACTGAAACCAAGTCACAGAGAGAAAAGTTGCACAAAAAGGTGATTAAATCAGACAACTTAAGAAAGTGTGGTGTTCCATATGAGGTTAAGGGTGATATTCCATTTTGGTTAAAGGAAAGGCTACAATGAATAATTGGAAGGCATGTATAAACTATAGATTATGTTTACTGGTTCCGTCAAACTCAGTGTGTGAAGTCCATATTTAGGATAATCCTGGCAACACTGAGAGTTATGAGTAAGTTGAGAAAAATCACATATTTTGTTGCAACATATGAAAAATGCATCTTAGCAGATGGCTGTGGTGCTGGTTCTACACCTAACAAATTAGCAAAGCAGATGAAAAATTAATTCTGAAGTTGACACAGACATCAACGCCATTAATTTTCTTACTCTTCTGGATAGTCGACAAATTCATAATGAGCACAAAGTGTATGTGTGTGTGTGCGTGGGAACACTGGAAAACAACAATCTCCACCAAATCAACTAGCATACCTTCATCTCAAAAACAAAGCTACAGCTAAAATTAAACATGATAAAGCATACAATTTACACAAAGAAATCTACAAAAAATTTGGTCAGCTATCAAATCTATCCTACACCCTGGCCAAGCATCTATCCCCGCCACCACACAAAACTCAGGTTCTATTGCTGAAAAAGTTAAACATTTCTCTGAAAGTATCTTAGCTGTATCAAAAAAGAACTGTCCCCTACCAAACTCTGTACTACTATCAGAAGTCAAGAACAACATGGCATTCGCCTTTCAGCCTGTCTCAACACCACAAAAAATTGCTTAAAAACCTAAAGTCAACTACAGCTGCTGACCAACTCCCTACAGAATACCTCAAAACAGTAGCTGATGCTATTGCCTACCCTGTATCTATTGTAATCAATCAGCCAATTAATGAAAGTCAGATCCCAGAAATCTGGAAGGTCTCTCACATAATCCCCATACATAAAGGAGGTAATTCAACTGAACTATGAAATTATCGACCCATTACCATACTAAATGTGCATACATACTCAATTTATGCACTACCTTTCAACCAACAACCTCCTTGCCAAATCTCAGCACATTTTCAGATGAAAACACAGTACAACTACTGCCCACTTGAGTTTCACTAACACCATCAACCAGCACAGGAGTGAAGGTAACTTAGTCTCAACAGTATTCCTTGACATGTCCAAAGCCTTTAAAACAGTGTCCCACCACAAACTACTAACTGCCCTATCTAACCTAAACCTCAGTTCATCAGCTCTCTCATGGTTCCAAAGCTATCTAACCATACAACAGCAATTAGTAAAATGGATGCAAGACATCTGTTCCTTACTCACAGCCACATTAGGTGTCCTGCAAGGCTTCATTCTTGGACCCCTTCTCTTCAATATATTCACTAATAATCTACACACAGCCACTTCCCTAGCTACCTTAGTCCAATATGCAGATGACTCCACACTAATATGTGCAGTCCACTCCCTTCAGGAACTACAGGACATAACACAAAAATCCTTCATAGCAGTTGAAACATGGCTCACCAACTCAATATATACTTAACCCTAATAAAACCAAGCTCATAATCTTCCACCCTACTAAAGCCACAAAGCCCCCACCCATATTTTCCATAACTGCCACACAACTATTGTACCTGTTCCCCAGACAAAACTCCTGGGTGTCCTTAGTAATAAGAACATGAGATCTGACCAACACATCACAAACTATTAAAGTACACAAAAAAATGGTCACCCTATATAAAAACAAACATTTCCTAACTAATAATACCAAAGTCACCATCACAAGAACACACTTACTCTAAACACTTCTCTACACCTCACCAATACTCACTAACCTCAGAAAAAAAGACCATGTAAAACTTGAAATAGGCTATAACAAAATAGCAAAATTTGCCACGGACTCCCCATATAGAACACACCACTGCCATGTACTAAAAAGCTATCATGACTACAATTCCCACATCTCTTACATTACAATTAGCTGTCAATAACACACAAGTTATTTAACCAACCAGGTAAAATATCAGAGTTGCAAAACCTGCTTGAACCATATTCTAATCACAGACTATTACACTCATCCGACAAATTTTATTAAACGTTAGCAAAGCCACAAATCCCCCAGCAGACTACTTCTACTCTAGTTACATAGCCAAAATATGGAATTCCCTACCTCTAGACTTAAAAACCACCGCTAGTAACACTCGATTCAAAAAAATGTTCAAGTTACATCTGACTAACAATTGGCTCTGCTCATGGAATGATCCAGGATAAAACACTACTTCTCCTAGATCACTTCTACCTCTCACTACACTTACGCTAACTCCTTCTTGGCTACACAGCTCATTGCTTCTATTTAAAACTACTATCCAGCTTCTTACTACCACGTCATAGAATCTGTAGTTCTGCTTAGAAAGTTATTAGCTTTGACAGACCTGGCTGTTAACAGACTGATTTAAGTCTTTACCTTATAATTATGCTTCTGTTTAATTTAATACCTTATATTAGCCAACTCACTGTACTTTGAACTCCTTACTTGACAAAATGCTGTGTAAATTCTAACTGCAATCTGTATCAAAATTATCACATCAGTTTAGCTGGAACTCGCTCAATTTCTTAGCCGAGACATGGGCACCCCCTAAGTCACATATACAAAGTAGCCTCTGAATGACCCATGCATAGAATTTTGCATGGAAACAGCACTGTAGGACTTCTGCATATCAGGGTGGGATGCAGGACATAATTGTGCCAAGGGCAGAATAATCGCTCCCTCCCCAAAGCTGCCTGCAGTATAGCTCCTCATATGGATGACTCCGAATACTGAAGTTGGTCACCATGAAGTATAGACACCAGTGGGTTGGGGTTCCCCCATGAGGTGATGTGGGAATGCAGTAGTCAGAGAAAACGGAATGAACAGAAAAGGTTCCACTAGGAGGTATTTAATTACTGGCAGGTACAGGAAACACAAAGTCCATTGCAAATTTACTATCTCATTCTGCTATACTAACTTTCATATACAGGAAAGCCTCACAATGTCCCCAACCCCTTTCACTGTACTCTGTTCAGATATTTTATTCTCAGCATTGCCCTTCTCAATTCATTTACTTCTCCCATCCCCCCATATTTATTAACATTTTATTAAGAATACCACCTTAAGTTCTTCCCCGATTACTATGCCAACAGCTTACCATCTAATTTCTTAAGACCAGCATGAATATATAATTTGCGAATATTACACTCTTCCTGCTTAAATTTTCCCTCTTATCTTGAGCTGCAGTCCCTTACCTTTTCATCCTTTGGATGAGATGTTAAACCGAGGCCCTGTCTGCTTGAATTGATGGTAACTCAGGTGGATGTAAAAGATTCCATGGAATTTGTGAAAAAAAAAGAGTAGGGGTTGCTTTATTTCCATATTATGTGAATATGTACATATGTTTGTAGCAGTGTCAGTGGCACTAAAGATAGTACACTCACCTTTGGTGTAGGTGGCTATGGGTTCTATTCCCACCCCAGGTAGATTGACTACTGACAGTGCACTGCAGCATAAGGGTGGGGTGTTGCACACTTGAGTGTGTTGTCTTTTGGATGAGATGTTAAACCAAGGTCCCATCTACTTGAGATGGTAGTAGTTCAGGTGGATGTCAAAGTTCCCATGGCACCCATCAAAAAAAGTAGGGAAGTTCCCCTAGTAATATGAATAACTACCTCAGGTTTCCCCTAGAAAGAGGCTATTAGCTAAATGTGACGAATTTGCTCAACAAAAAGATAAAGATTTTTATATATATATATATATATACACACACACACACACACACACACACATATATATATATATATATATATATATATATATATATATACAAATTATTTCACATTTACATATTTTTGAAACTACATATCCATCCTATTTACATTTTACAATTTATTCACCTGCAATACAATACAATTTTAGTATATATTTCTTCCATTCCTGTAATTTTCGAATTTCCTCTCCAATGTTTTACCACAAACATTTTCTTATTTCTAATACATCTTTATTCCTTATAATTTTGTTATATAATAGCCCTCCATACCTTCTTTTCCACAATACCCAGACTGTAATCAACAGTTTATCCCATTTATCAATTTTCTCCTTTACTTTTTCATATTTACTATACAATATCATTTCCATATTCATATCCTCAAAACCTTCCCAACTATATACATTTTAAAACTTTTCTCACAAAGACTTATTCATTCTACATTCTAAAAAAGCAACATTTTTCAGTTTCCTCTACCTTGTAATCATAACAGATTTTTTTTCTATTACTATAGATTTCATATTTCCTTTAGAAGATACTATAACAAATGTCTCCACAAAAAGTCCCCAGCATCGCAGAAACCTTCAAATATTTTCCTTCTTTGCTTTGCGTGACATTTCTATCACCATCTGATCAATCACTCCTTGGGCATACAGGAAAAAAATCTTGCATCATTTTTTTTTATCATACCACTCATCCCTTTTCTCACTATAGTCTTTATTTTTTTAATTCCTCTTACTTTTCCTTATTTCCATATTCCTCTCTGTTCATAATTACTATTTCAGCCTTTCTTTTCTATAGCTCTCCATTCCTCTCATATAACAAAATTTCCCACTATTTTATTCTCCTTGTTTTTCACCCTTACCCAAAATAGGTACACAGATGTTTAAAAAACAAGATTTTTCAGACCTAATCCCTCTTTTTATTGTGTATTATTCCTTTTTAAAAAAGATTCACTCTCAAATCCAATATAACACTGAAAAAATATTTTTAGCAATTTGTTTTGCATTTTTCCAGGAAACATACAAACTCCCCAGCATAAGCAAATTTACCTAAAATGTATGCATTTAATATATACCCTGGGATTCATTGCTGCCTACACTAAGTGTATACTGTTCTGAGTGAACAGATAACATAGGCATAACTCACACCTTCTTCCTCCTAATGTTAGTTTTCCTACTGATTTTCTTGCAGCTTTAAAAACTGAGGGGGATTCATAAAGGTTACCATAAAGTGCAGACTACATGTACATTTAGTATAATCTTTCTGAGTGACTAGAAAGCACAAAAAAATGTGATAGGGAAGTTATTGAATACAGATAGTGTACAATTAATGTACACTTAGTGTAGGTGTTTTTGAATCCGGCCCATACACTTTTTAATATATAATAAATTAAAACTTCCTACCATGACAGTATTTTATTTATTTTTAAGTTTCATTTTGCACATTCCTCACACTCAACCCTTTTGCATATTCCCCTAATTTAATATTATAATATACAACTTTCCTTCCTATTACAATAAATGCCATTCATCTTTATTTAATCTTAAACAAACCCTTTTAAGAACTTTTCAATTCATACAACACTTTCACTCATCTATCTTCTATTTTTGATACAATAACCAAATCATCTACATATAACAGACATACTGGTATCTCAGTTTCCTTTCCCCATCTTCCAACATACTTCACTTATTTCTGACATAAAAGTTTAAATGACGACATTCATTACTAGAACAAAAACAAACCTACTTAAGGGACACACCTGCTTTACTCCCCTTCTTACCTTGATTTTTCCCCATCTATATATCCATTTACTATTACTTTCACCCGTCAGTTTTCATAATAGGGGTTTATAGTTGCTATTGTTGGCTATACTTGTACACACTACTTGTTATATTTGTATTTGTTACAGCTTGTAAAACTATTTGTTTTACTTATTCCATATGCTTCCACAATTTTCCAGATCACCCTATGACTTGTCTTGTCAAATACCTTCTCTACATCACACATAACCAATCTTGCCTTGTTTTTTTCTATCAAAATCTTACTTATCATTTCCTTTACTATTATCAGCATTAAAATGTTTATAAAGCAAGATATGTGGTAAAGATAAAAGCTGAGAGTTTATCTGTACCCAACAGAAAAGTATGTGTCAAAGCTTGAAAGTGATGTAAGAACACACAATCCACCTAAGTCAGGGCACTCAAGCAATTAGGGAGCTGAAATTCAAATAATGTGTTTGAAGAATGAAGGGTGCATTGAAATCCTATCATACAGCTCATAAATTTTACCTAAAACTGCAGCCACTGAAGTTCCAAAATTAAGAAAAAAGAAATCCGCAATGGAATCCTCAGTAGCTAGGGATTGCAATGCATCCATTAAATAGTAAGAGGTGCTCCAAGTTTGATGCTACTGCTAGCATGGTCGCTGCCACTGTGACCTCTAAAAACAAACATGAAGAAGAAATTATATCTTAGTGTGTAAAAAGAGGAATTACAGCAGATGTTCCGAATAGCTACTATAAAGTACTGGGAGGTATATGTGCTGCAGTAAAACAAGAAGCAAAGTGTTTCACATTTGGAAATTAATGATCGGTCTTTAACAAATCAGGCTTCTGCATGATTATGAAGCTGCTAGTCATTGGAAAGAAATAATGTGCCATTAATATAATCAAACAATTTAAATGGATCTCTGGCAGGGGCTATGTTAATATTAATAAAGTATTGCAATGTACAGTACATCTGAAGGTTTGTTTATGCACCCTTCTCTACATATTCTGATTTTTTTTGTAGAATATCTCAAAGAAATATTTTGCAGTATCCGAATATATGTGACACTGTGTTAGGTAAGGACATAAACATCCTTTTACCTGAATTAGACAGGTTAATTCAGCTTGTATGGTTCTCATATAAAATAGCTGAACAGGGAACATTTTTGTAGATTGTTGGGGAAATCATAAAGAAGTGGAGAAGAGGAGAAATAACTCACTTATACAACACTTACTTCAATTTGCCTCCCACGCAGATTTATTTGCAGCTTCAACCAACAAGGTAGGAGCCCACCATGAAACAAATCTTAACCTTTGTTCCTATTCACATCAAAGACTACTACCCATTAGTGTACAAGCCTTTAGAAAAACAAAAGTGGGGTAAAACAGATGCCCCTTGTTATTTCATGGTTGCATGATCCATATATTGTGGCACATGTGAAGGAATTTACGAAAATATACATACATTGGGAGAGAAACAAGAAGCCCAAGACCATCAATGCTATACGGGACACTTTTAAAGCTGTTATGTTGCCTTACATTAAGTCATTTTAGACTAAACAAGTAACCTAACCTTGACCCGATGAGCAACTGTGGGTAGCAGGAACTCCAGTGGATTTGGCATAACACAAAAAAAACTAATAGATGCCTGAATGATGGCCTGAGAACCAGTTCATGGCATGTAGAAATGAATGGGCTTGAGTTAGCTCTTAGTGGGGAATGAATGGCCTGTGTAGGTCCTGGATGGGGCTGATGGCTGGCAGACATTCAGGACTCAAAAATATAAATAAAGAAAAACCTTCATTTAAAAACTGGAAAGTACCGATGAATTCTTCGAAGTACAATTTATGCCATCAATTATGGTACTTTTTAATTCTGACAAAAATTAGCACTCATGGAAAGAAATGATACTGAAAAGAAAAGGGTAAGACTCAAATCTGAGTAAATAAAATATGCTAAAAGTAAGATACATTATTCCAGGATAACAAGGGAAACCCATAACAAGTGACCATAGGCACCATTTAAACAAAAAATATATCAATCAGTTGAAAGATGCATAGGGGACTAACACTGTCAAGGAGGCCATAAGAGACAACAGAGCATAGCACAAAGTGGGTAATGACGTACAAACCACAAATTCATGGCCAATTAAACCACAAAAAAAGAAGCAAGCAGAGCACTGAATAAAGATGAGGTCCATGCCTAAACTGACTGCCAGCAAAGTTAGACAAAATATTTATGGAAGAACTAGCACCCACATTTATTAAATTATTAAATTTGTGCATCATTCCTACGTGGACATTTCTGAGCTTAACACACATAACCAGTGTCTTGCCATTCAAGAAAAAAAGCATATATGGGCTGTATATATTGATTATTATTGTCCGATATCAACTGTAAGCATGAGTTATAGAACTGTAGCAGAAATACAAAATAAGAGGACGATAATTTTTTTAACACAAAGAAAGTATATTAATTTGTTGTACGCCATGCAAAAAGAAATGATGAAATGAAGGAAGCTAATAAATTATATGTTATATTAAGATTTCTGGAAAAGAACAATAAAACAATGATTAACTCCTTAATACAATTGTGAGTCTGTGAACATGTCATACATATTTTACATTTTTCATTATTATAATAATGAAATTAAATTATTATATAAATTATAATTTTTTCAAGCATTTTATACATATCACTAATAGTGTAAATGACAATTTTTTGTCACAGTGAAATTTAATCAATTCACCTACATGTTCACAATTTGTAAGAAATGTCCCTGTCAACATCATTTATGTTGGCCATAAATCCATTACAAATGCTCTTTTACAAAGTTCTACATGGCACATATAAGTTACTGGAAAATATCATTTTGGCATACAGAGATTATGGTGTACAACTATCATACCATTATAGAAACTGAAGAAGGGTTTTCGTACCCGAAAGCTGTGTGAGTTAATACATTTTAATGTTCTACGTGTGCTTATTTCTTTGGAGTTTTGTTTTTGCATTTTAAAATCTTTACCATAACCAGAGATGTCCTTCTCTTCCATGTTGCAGTATTCTGTACCCAAACATCCAGCCAGCCTTCAAACGTTTGTAGTCACTGTTAGGTGCATAGGATGTCTGACGTAGCTAGAGGTACATGGGCCATAAAAGTGACATCTGCATGCATCAGACCACAGAAATGAGTGCCCCAGTCCCATGACATGCTGTGCAAGGCCAGTGCCATCCAAGAAAGAAGGGTATGTTAACAGGAGGAGCAGAAGGGAGGGAAGGAATACTGCAACATGGAAGACAGGGACATCTATGGTTATGTTAAGATTTTACACAACTATTCTATGACCTTCTATTCACATGTTGCAGTACTCTGTACTCTTGGGTGAGTGACAAAGCTCACTGTGAGGAAGAGGGTGGTAGCTTGGAGGAATTTTCTATGAATCCATGGAGGACAGCCCTGGCAAATCCAGCCTTGGATCTAGAGATTTGGTCTAGTTTGTAATGTTTCTTGAATGTGTGGACAGATGTCCAAGTGGCTGCCTCTAAAATAGTAGAGGTGTCCAGACCTTTAAAGAAGGCTCCAGAAGTGGCCATAGCCCTAGTGGAGTGTGCTTTAACCTTGGATCCCAATGATTTCCCATGGTGTGCATAGCAGAAGGTAATTCCCCTGGAAATACAGGCTGAGACTGTCTGTTTTATTATGGCTTTCTCCAGGGCTCTGGGATGGAAAGAGACAAAGTACAGTTTTGTACCTACCATAAATGTAGATGTTCGAGTGTATTCACTGCTGCAGTCATTACACTTGGGTTTTCCTGCCGTCAGGCAGTCCCGCAATCAGCCAGAGTGCCAAAGTCTTGGTCTGGCGTCGGTTGCTGTCGCTTCTTCCCTGATGTCAGTGCGCCAGGGGTATATAAGATGTAGCTGATGCAATTTTCTTCAGTTTTACTTGCCCCAGATGTCAGGTGCCCCCAAATAGGTAGACAATACATATTGGTAATAAAAAATACATAAAAAATGAAAACAATACCTTCAGTTACAAGCAAATACACCACATAGGTTGTATAGGGTAGAAAAGGTATAGATAAGTCCCAGGTAAGAAAGTGGGGATGGAGGGAGGGTAACCTGGACTGCAGCAGTGAATACACTCGAACATCTACATTTATGGTAGGTACAAAACTGTACTATGTTCATCGTGTTTCAGTGCTGCAGTCATTACACTTGGGTTGAATCCCAAAGCTGAGGCTGGGTGGCTGGGTCTATAAAGGATTTGGGGTGGCTATGAGGCCCTGCAGCACTGCAGTGGCAAAGCCAGCTCTGGATTTAGAGTAAAGAGGCAAGTGGTAATGCTTGGTAAAGGTGTGCACTGAACTCCAAGTTGCAGCTTCCAAAATATCCTTAGTAGGTACTCCTCTAAGGTAGGCAGTTGAAGTGGCTGTTGCCCTGGTGGAATGTGGCCTAATGTTGCTAGGTACAGTTTTCCATGCTGTGTGTAGCAGAAACAGATACAGTGTCCTATCCACTATGAAATGGTCTGCTTTGAAATAGCCTTTCCCTGTGATCCTGCAGCATATGCAACAAACAATTGCTCAGTTTTCCTGAAAGCTTTTGTTTTGTCCAAGTAGAAGCATGACTGCCTGTGTATGTCCAATGAGTGCAGAAGTCTCTCCCCTTTATTCTGGGGATTTGGATGAAATGTTGGCAAGTGAATAGTTTGGTTTAGAGCCACACTGGATACCACCTTTGGCATAAATGTAGAGTTCGTTCTTAAAGAAACCCTGTCCTGATGAAAAATGATGAAAGGTTCCACTGCCATTAGTGCCTGTAACTCTGAGACTCTTCGTGCTGAGGTTATTCTAGAAGCAGAGCAGTTTTCCATGACACATATTTTAATTCTGCTCTATTGGCTGGCTCAAAAGGAGGTAAGGTTAGTTTTTCCAAGACAAAGTTGAGGTCCCAAGTTGGTGTTGGTGCTCTCCTGGGAGTCTTATGTTTTTAGCCCCTCTGAGGTACTGTTTTAATAATGGATGAGAGAACATAGGAGGATCCGTGTTGTAATGAGCTGAGATAGCAGAGGCCTGGATCTTAATGGATGAAAAGGATAGGCCTTTGTCCAGCATCTCAGTTAAGTATTGTAATATCTAAGGAATATTTGGAACAAGAGAGCCAAAGCTTTGAGCCTGGTTCCAGGCGCAGAATCTCTTCCACTTTTCTGAACAGGATTTCCTGATGCTGGGCCTCCTGGCCTCTAAAATAACATCCATAACAACTTTAGAGAGAGGTGTTGATTGCTTGGCTAAGTAATCTTCCATGCAGCCAGGTTTAAGGTTTTGAGCTGTGCAGGATCTGATTGTTTTGTTGAGTCAGAAGTTGAGGAATTTGAGGTAAAATCCATGCTGGGCCTTGAGCCAAGTTCTTTAAGATTGGGTACCAGTGCTTACGTGGCCAGTCTGGGGCAATCAGGATCATTTTTGGCCTTTCTTGTTTGGCTTTTAGGAGTACCTTTGAAAGGAGAGGCAGTGGTGGGAAGGCATAAACTGTTAGGGTTTTCCAGCTGAATGAGAGAGCATCCACTTTCCATGCTTGTGAGTGGTAAGTCCTTGTGCAGAATTTCTGTAGTTGGAAGTTCAGAGGGGAGGCAAAAAGATCTATGTCTGGGCACCCCCATTTTTGTGTTATCATGCTGAATACTTGTGGATTTAATTTCCACTCGTGAGGATCCATGATGTTTCTGCTTAAATCATCTGCCAGAGTATTTTTCTTTCCTGGCAGGAATTGTGCTTGCAGATGAACTTGATAGGTCAGTGCTGTGTTCCACAAGGTCATGGCTTGTCTGCAGAGGGGATAGGAATGGGTGCCCCCTTGCTTGTTTATGTACCACATAACTGTGGTGTTGTCCGTCTTTAGTAATAATTGTCCTGGATGCAGAAGGTCCTTGAAAGCTGTTAGGGCATTTTGTACAGCTAGCATCTCTTTTTGATTGATGTGAAGGTGCATTTGGTCTGCGGCCCACATGCCCTGAATACATTTTCCTGCCATGTGTGCTCCCCAGGCGTAATCCGAAGCATCTGTTGTTAGTGTCTGCCTGGCTGTGGGTAAAGTGAAAGGCTGTCCCTTGTTGTGGTGACATGCGTGTGCCCACCATCGAAACTCCTGTTGTAGGCAGGGAATAAGTGGTATTACTGTTTCCAAACTGTGACAGTGTTGAGTCCAAACACTTTTTAGGTGCCACTGTAATTTCCTCATATGCAGTCTGGCATATGGTATTAGTAGTATGCAGGACGCCATGAACCCCAAGGCCTGCAGAATTTTTCTTGCAGGGAGTTGGGTTTTTGTTGCCATCAATTGGAAGTACTGAGTCAGTTGTCTTTGTTTGTCTGGCGTGAGATAAGCCATCTGGGCCATTGTATTTAAGCTGGCACCCAGGAATATTATCTCTTGTGAGGGCATTAGTTTTGACTTCTTTTCGTTTACTGTGTACCCTAGGCAAATTAGCAATCTTTTTACAAACGCCAGATGCTTTAGAAGAATGTCCTTGCTCTCTGCTTGAATAAGGCAGTCATCCAAGTAGGTATATATTTGAATTCCTTTTTGTCTGCAAAATGCAATTACTGGTGACAGTCATTTTGTGAAGACCCTGGGCGCAGCAGATAAGCCAAAGGGCAGTGCAGAGAATTGATAGTGCATTGTGCCAGCTATGAATCTGAGGTATCTTCTGCAATTTTGTCTGACTGAGACATGCAGGTATGCCTATTTGAGGTCCAAGGTAACCAGCCAAGCCTTCTTGCCCAGCATGGGAAGAAGTTGCTGTAGTGTCAACATTTTGAATTTCGGAACATCCAGGTAAGTATTTAGAGGAGATAGGTCCAGTATGGGTCTCCAGGCTCTGTCCTTTCTGGGGATCAAGAAAAGTCTTGAGTAAAATCCTTGTCCTTGTTCCTGCTGTGGCACTTTTTGAATAGCTCTCATGTCCATGACGGCTGTAATTTGTTTTTGTGCCTCTGCCCATTGATTTTGTGGCAGGTCTGGCATTCCTTTTGGCCTTGATAGAGTGTGAAAGTATAACCTGTAACCTTGAGACACAATATTCAGTACCCATTTGTCTTGGGTGATTATATGCCAGTTTTGTGAAAAAAGTGCTAGTTTTCCCCCTAAGGGGGCGGCCAAAAGGCAAGTGCTTGGCATTTAAAGGTGGAAGTCATTGGGACTGTTTCCTATAAGGTTGTGACTTGTCTTCTCCTCCTTTTAGGGTTGAAGCACCCCACTGTCGTGGTCTGTAAGAGCCTTGGGGCGGAGATCTGCCTCTTGGGCGTCTGTATCTGCCTCTTTGTGGCCTGTCTGACACTGGAAAGGACCAATTTTTAGAAGGCCAATTTCTGCTAAATTGAGGTGGCTGTACCTGTAAGAAATCCTTCACTGTTTGCACAGATTTTGCCTTATCCTCCATTTTCTTTAATACCTCTTCTGCCTTAACACCAAACAAGATATCATGCTGTAAAGAAGCATCCAATAACTTTGCCTTAACATGATCAGGTAAACCTTGTTCTTTTAACCAAGCATGCCTTCGAATCACAGATCCTGTAACTGCGGCTCTACAAGAAGCCTCTAATGAATCAAAACCACATTGTAGAGTATGTTTTCCTACTTGTTCAGCTGCATGCAATAAATCCTGCATTTCCTTATAAACAGGACCTTCTGAGCTTGTAAGCATTTTCTGTTTTAACAGAGACAGTAAATATTGTTGGTATTTAAGCATGTGGAACTGGCAATTTAAAGCCCTTACTGCTAAAGTTGCAGAAGTGTAAACTTTCTTCCCCCATCTGTCTAAGGCTCTAGAATCCCTGTCAGAGGGAACTGGATTTTTAGCAGTGTAAGCCTTTACCCCTTTGGGACCCTGGGAAATAGTTTCTGGGTCAACAGCAGGGTTTTTATAAATAAATGTGTGAGAGTCAGGGACTCTGCAATACCTATCTGGCTTGACTGGTGCTGGGGGCAAAGAATCAGGAGTCAAACTGGATTCGGAGAACACATCATCCAAAATATCCAACACAGGCACCTGTGCTGAGGCAATAAAAGAAAATCTCTGAGCCTTTTCTTGGATTCTGAATAATCCTGGCTCTCCCAATGGAAATGCTCCCTCATGGTATGTAAAGTTTCCCCAAAAGAGTAATCCTCAGGAGGAGAGGCTGAAGGGATTGATTCTTCAGCATCAGAGTCCTCATAGGGGGTAAAGAGTATCCCTGGTCTGAAGAGGAATCAGAAGAAATGGAAACCTGGTCAGAGGAATCATAGTCTGTATCCTGCCTAGGCCTTTTATCAGGAGGGGGATGGGAACCCCTGATCAGAGTAATTAGGTCTTCGGCCATTTTGAGCATCTGTTTTTTAAACATGGAGGCCTGCCCAGGTGAATGCTGTACTTGTTTTTTTGTCTTTAATGGAGTTTTAGACTTAGTTGTTGTTTTAATGGTAATCTGTGAAGGTCTGAAAACAACCTCAGAAGCCGATGCCTGCTCAGCGGCTCCGGACCCATCTGAGGGATTAATTTCTGTAGGCCCAATACCTGAGTTTCCAGAGGCCTAGAAATCTCCACGTGGGAGTCAGATGCGGCCTGTGGCTCTGAGGTAGCGGGTGTCAGGGGCTGCGAAAGCACCTCACTGAGAACCGGCGAGCCGGCAACTGGCCTAGAAGAGGCTTCTTCGTCGGTTTTGGACCTCGGATGCCTGTCCTTATCTTTGTCTTTGCGTTTTTTGTGTATTCCGGTCATCGGTTGCTCCGACGGCGTGGTATAATTGAACCTCCGGCCAAAATAATGGCGAGCAAAATCAAACCGACCTTTAATAGTGCACTTGTTAAATCTAGCACAAAACCGACAACTAGTGACGTCGTGGTCTGGGCCTAGGCATGGAATACAGTAAGAATGAAAATCCTTATGAGGTATTTGCTTCCCACAAGAAATGCAATTATTAACTTTTACTGACATTGGTCTGAGGCAAGAAAAAGTTTCCCCAACAGGGTACTTAGCTTTATTGAAGACTTCGGTTCTGAAATTCGACTTCAAAAATCTCAGGAGTCGGCCGACCAGCACTTGCAAACTGCTTTTGCTTCGGGCACTGCGTGGCAAGAAAGACTGAAGAAAATGGCGTCAGCTGCCTCTTATATACCCCTGGCGCACTGACGTCAGGGAAGAAGCGACAGCAACCGACGCCGGACCAAGACTTTGGAACTCTGGCCGACTGCAGGACCGCCTGACGGCAGGATAACCTAAGTGTAATGACTGCAGCAGTGAAACACGATGAACATCTAGTCAGACTTCCTGAGGGACTTAGTCTTGTCCAGGTAGAACCTAAGCTGTTTGTGAACATCAAGGGAGTGTAAGACTGTCACTTTGTGGGTGGGCAAAGAAGGTGGGAAGGTGGATGGCTTGTTTTAAAGAAAGCTCATTGACCACCTTGGGCAGGATGGAGTGGTCCTAAGGGTTACCCTGTCTTTGTGGAGTAAAAGAAAGGAGGGAATGGCCAGACACTCTTCTAGCCGAAGTCAAGGCCACTAGGAGTACTGTTTTCCATGTGCAGTGTTTCAGAGAAGCCTTGGATGCCGGTTCAAAGGGGGGCACAGTGAGCTTCTCCAGGAGATAATTCAGGTCCCAAGGAGGGGGAATGGGTTTCCAGGGGGGCCTGAGATGCAGCACTCCTTTTAAAAATAACTTTGCATGAAGTCTGGAAGCCAGAAGGGGTTCCAGAGGCAGACAAGCTGAGATGGCAGACAGATGAGCCTTGATGGAGGAGTATGCTAATCCTTTCTGCAAAAGTTCACACAGATAGGGCAGTACCAAAGGGACTTGACTCTGTAATGGGCCCATCTGTCTCTGAAGATACCATATGGAGAATCTTTTCCATTTGGATACATAATATCTCCTGGTATTAGGTTTGCTGGCCTCTTGCAGGACTGTAAGCACATCCTCATTGTAGAAGTGTCTGTAAGGGATCAGAATTCTATCACCTACAGGGTGAGGTGCAGAGACTGCCAGTGTGGATGGATTAGAGAATGAGATGTGAGAAGGTCCACTCTGTGGGATAAACTTGCAGTGATTGCCCTTGGTTAAATGCAGGAGGGGAAACCAGTGCTATCTTGGCCAAAAGGGGGTCACCAGCAAGACTTTTGGTCTGTCATGCTGAATCTTCAGTAGGACTTTCTGAATGAGAGGGAAAGGGGGATGCATAGAGAAACATCCCCTTCCAAGATGTTGAGAAGGTGTCTGTTGCCCCCGCCAGATGGTTGGGCAGCCTGGTGCAAAAGGATGGAAGCTGTCTGTTCATGGAGGAGGCAAACAGATCTATTTGAGGTGTGCCCATCTATGGACCAAGTCCAAGAACATATCCCTGTGGAGTATCCTTTCATGGAACTTCATGGACCTGCTTAATGTGTCTGCCTGACAGTTCTGTTCTGAAGGGATACAGACTGAAGTATTACTGTTTTATGGCCAGTTCCCACACTAGGAGAGCTAGTCTGCATAGCAAGTACGATTTTGTTTCCCCCTGCTTGTTGACATACCACAAAACTGTAGTATTGTCTGTGAATAGTTTTAGAGGGCCCTGTTTCAGATTGGGCTGAAAGGCCTTCAAGGCCAAAAGAATTGCTCTCATCTCTCTTACATTAATGTGCTCTTGTTTGTTGGAGTCTGACCAGGTGCCCTGGACTCTTACCGGGCCCACAGTCGCTCCCCAACCCCAGTCTGAGGCACTTGTGTACATCTCCTGCATTGGTGGGGGGGGGGGTTGAAGAGGCAGGTCCTGGTTGTGTCTAACCTGATTCAACCACCACTAAATCTCTTTCTTGAGACAGGGTAAAAAGGGGATTTGTACTCCAGAGGATGAGAGTGCTGAGTCTAAATGGATCTTGGGTACCACTGAAGCTTCCTCATGTGAAGCCTCACTAATGGTAACATGGAGATAGTTGAAGCCATGTGGTCCAGGAGTCTGAGGTACTGCTTAGCAGTCAGGTCTATGGTCTGACTGACCAAGAGCAGGTACTGTGTTAACATTTCCACTTTTTGGGGAGGTAGGAAGGCCTTCATGATATCCGTCTGAATCCTATACCCTAGGAAGACTAGGTCCTGATTGGGGGTCAGGTTGGATTTGGGATAATTTATCTGGAAACCCAATGCCTGCAGGAGGGAGAGGGTTGTAAGTGGAGCAGGAGGGATTCTTTGCAATCTACCTGGATTAGCAGGTCGTCTAGATAAGGGAAGATCTGGATCCCTTGAATTCTGCAGAAGGCCATCACTGGTGCCAGGCACTTGGTGAAGACCCTTGGTGCCATGGAGAGACCGAAGGGCAAGGCCAAGAACTGATAATGAGAGGCCACAGAGAAACGTAGGTATCTCCTGAAATTGCGCCTTATGGGGATGTGAAGGTAGGCATCCTTGACGTCTAAGGTGGCCATGAACTCCTGAGGCAAGATCAAAGGGAAAAGAGTTTACAAGCTGAGCATCCAAAAGGTGGGCACTTGCAGAAAAAGATTTAGGTGGGAGAGGTCCAGAATTGCTCTTCAGAAGCCATCTTTCTTGGAGACTAGGAAGATCCTGGAATAAAATCCTTTTCCTCTTTCTGTCTGAGGGACAGGTTGGATGGTACCCTGGGCCGTGAGGTTGTTGAAAAACTGGTTGAAAGACGGGGAGCTGCTCTTTGAGGGGCTGATGAGTAGTGATTATGGTTTAATCCTTCCCCATCCACTTCATTATATATACAATTATATATAATATATCTGGAAAGCATGACAAAATGGAGAAGGAATGCAAAATGAGCCCGCTGCATTTGCTTCAGCAGGAAATAATGCTCCTACTGAATAGACAGAATACATCATGCACAAACAGTTGCATTAAAAAACATTTTGTGTCATGATTTAATATTCTGAAGGAGGCATGTACAGAGTTCAAGATGTGTTATTATCCTTTTGTGCAGTATGTTTACCTGGGACTCAGTTCTTGTATGTGGCAAGCATTATCATAAGCACACAGAGGTGGAGTGCCTATGATGACTACTACTTCACATTAGTAGACCTTGGGTGACAATTTATTAAGTGCTAAGTCTTGGTAATAGAATAAAAAAGTACTTCTATGTATATATAAGCAAGCAATCAAGGCAGAAGAACTGAGTGTTACAAATAAGAAAAATAAATGGGAAGCTGCTTTTACATTAAAATGTTTGACTCAGAAATAGTTAATTATAAGAAATCTACTGATTCTATTGTTATACAATATACTAAACCAGATAAAAACTACACATGGCAGACATTGTTCTCCCATAGGAATACATGATTAACTATGCCTGTGGATTAAAATTAATTACTCTGGCCACAGATTCAGAATTGCCATACAGTGCAATGAAAAATTATTTCCCCCCTTCCTGATTTCTTATTTATTTGCATGTTTGTCACACTTAAATAAGTTTCAGATCATCAAACAAATTTAAATATTAGACAAATATTAGACAAAGATACCCAAGTAAACACAAAATGCAGTTTTTAAGTGATGATTATATTTATTAAGGAAAAAAAAACAAAACTATCCAAACCTACATGGCCCTGTGTGAAAAAGTAACTCTCCCCCTTGTTAAATCATGAAGTAACTGTGGTTAATCACATTTTTGGGAAAGCTGAGTTCAATTTCACTAGCCACACCCAGGCCTGATTACTGCCAGACCTGTTGAAACAAGAGATCACTTAAATAGAACCTGTCAGACAAAGTGAAGTAGGCCAAAAGATCCCAAAAAGGAAGACATCATGCCGCGATCTAAAGAAATTCTGGAAGAGATGAGAAACAAAATAACTGACATCTGTCAGTCTGGAAAAGGTTACAAAGCCATTTCTAAAGCTTTCGGACTCCAGCGAACCATGGTGAAAGCCATTAACCACAAATGGAGAAAACATGGAACAGTGCTGAACCTTCCCACCGACCGGCCTACAAAAATTACCCCAAGAGCACAGCGACGACTCATCCAAGAGGTCACAAAAGAGCCCAGAATAACATGTAAAGAACTGCAGGCCTCACGTGCCTCAGTTAAGGTCAGTGTTCATGACTCAACCATAAGAAAGAGACTGGGCAAAAATGGCATGCATGGCAGAGTTCCAAGGTGAAAACCACTGCTGACCAAAAGGATTTCTCATAAAAGCTCGTCTCACTTTTGCCAAAAAACATCTTGATGATCCCCAAGCTTTTGGGAAAATATTCTGTGGACTGACGAAACAAAAGTTGAACTTTTTAGGAGGGGTGCGTCCTGTTACATCAGCATTTCAGAAAAAGAACATCATGCCAACAGTCAAACATGGTGGTGGTAGTGTGATGGTCTGGGGCTGCTTTGCTGCTTCTGGACCTGGACAACTTGCTGTGATTGATGGAACCATGAATTCTGCTCTCTACCAAAAAATCCTGAAGGAGAATGTCCGGCCATCAGTTCGTGACTTCAAGCTGAAGCGCACTTGGTTTCTGCAGCAGGACAATGATCCAAAACACACCAGCAAGTCCACCTCTGAATGGCTTAAAAAAAAAACAAAATGAAGGTTTTGGAATGGCCTAGTCAGAGTCCAGACTTGAATCCAAATGAGATGCTATGGCATGACCTTAAAATGCGGTTCATGCTCGGAAACCCTCCAATATGGCTGAATTAAAACAATTCTGCAAAAAAGAGTTGGCCACAATTCCTCAAAAGCGATGTGAAAGACTCATTTGTCAGTTATCACAAACGCTTGATTGCAGTTGTTGCTGCTAAGGGTGGCACCAGTTATTAGGTTTAGGGGCAATTACTTTTTCACATAGGGCCATGTAGGTTTGGATAGTTTTTTTTTCCTTAATAAATAAAATCATCACTTAAAAACTGCATTTTGTGTTTACTTGGGTTATCTTTGTCTAATATTTACATTTGTTTGATGATCCGAAACATTTAAGTGTGACAAACATGCAAAAAAATTAAGAAATCAGGAAGGGGGCAAATACTTTTTCACTGCACTGTATGTTAGCGACAGTGTTTGCAGCTATTACAATGCTGACAACAGACCTTGTTACTTATTCATCAGCTAAGGGATTTGGACCTGTTCTTCTGCCCAGAATGTTTAAAACTACATATATGTTGCAAGATTTTCCTAGTCAACTGTGGATTAATACCACACTAATACAATTCTGTACTAAATAAGGGGAAAATCACTCCATTGCCTAGTTCTCTCAACAGAATGTTGTCATATTTATTTTCATTCTTTAAAGCAGTCATTGTGAATAATGTAATTTTCTCATCTGTTTATCTTGATTTCCTTTTTATTGATAGATATTAGTTCTGACACTTCTCTTTTCCTGAATTTTAGAAACACGTACTCTGCAATACTAAAAAAATGAAGAAAGAAAAAAAAAAAAGTTTATAAAAAAATTTGATACCATTTTGAAAGAAATAAGACAGCACACTGGGGTATGATGGCCTTTTGTCATTTTTTTTTTCAAAAAACAGCACACATGCCTTAAATCAATGCCAAGTTTCAGCTCAAGGTTGCAGTTTCATAAACTCCCTTACGCTATGTTTAGCAATGTTTCTCTTCGCTTACAATCGCACAAATGAGGTTGGCATGATTGTGCGTTTGCGCACTGGTTGTGAAATGTGATATCACAAACTGTCAGGAAAACACTTGTACTGTTGTTGTAGGATCTTTGCAGACATGACAGGAGATGGGAAGTATGGTGCCAAATTCAGGGTGGGGTGTGGAGAAGTCAAAACTATTTGTTGCACTCTTCATGAAGTGCTTCAGCCGTAGGCTGCTGCAGGGGTACTATAAAAGGTCACAGCATAAGGATGAGGCTTGGAACAACCCAGCCAAAGCTGTCTCCAGTGTGACTGGCATACCACACATTGGGAAGCAGTGCAGGCACCATTACAGTGACTTGAAATGGCACAAGCAGGCACAACTCGACCAGTGGCTGAATGAGTTTAGAACTGTTGACATCCCACAGTTGTGCAAGTATACAAATAAAACTTAAAATTATATGGGATGGTGCACATAGGCAAGACTGGTATGCATAATGCTTTCATGTCTCTCTCATTTTTATTTTACAGCTGCACAGGAAATCTCAGTGAACAGGGAGATACATGCTGAGAGGTCGGAGTTACTCAGAGAGGCAAGGGATATGTATGCAGCACAACATAACATACTATTGCTTATGTGCTTTTGATCTCATTTGGACTGGGGCTGTGCGTTTCAAGCAGAGGTTTCATTTAGACTCTGGCGTGACTTTTTCTATTGTTATTAATTCCTGATACATACGTTGCAGGATGCATTTCTTATGTTTTCATTACTTCTAGGGCTTCGTGTTTGATGGATGAATATTAGTGTTCACAAGTTTCAACAGTTTGACTTGTGGACTCAACATTGTACTAACATTTGATTATTTCTTGTTATCTGTACCATTTTGGAGAGGTTTAAATTTCTAATCACTCCTATCAGGTACATGGTCCGCGTTATGTTACATCTTGGGGATTGGTTGTTGTCAATTCTAAGTTTATGTTGGGGTTGATACACGGGCTAATTTTTTTATGCATGTGTCGAATTTTTGATGTACGTTTCGATTATTAATGCTCATTCATATTGAACAAGAACATGTTAATGTTGGTAACAAACTGTTTGTTTTAGAATTGATGTTCACCCTCACACAACTTGAATTTAGGGTACATGTATCTCATGGTTTTGCCCGACTTTATGTTCTCATTGTTTATGTATATTGTTAGGAACAACATATTAATATCCTTTCTTAGATAAATAAGGGAGTTTTTTCCTGTATTCATTTATATATGGGGTAAGAATAGGTTCTATGACTTCAGACTGCACTGTATATGGAAATATTGGGTTTATCAATATTTAAGTTGTTTTTTCACATGGAAGAGTCCTAGATTTAATGGGGAGGATAATATAATTTTTTGTCTTATTTTCCTGGTGTTATGGATAAACATTAGATATTCGTTGATTTTTGAGTGGAGTGTTGGACTACAGATCTAAACTTATAATTGCATGGTTTAGTTATTCATTTGCTTGTCATTACATCACCGACCAAACTGCATATATTTATTTGGTGTATCCACTGCTACGGTTAGCATTTGGGGTTTGTCTTTTGGCCTTTTGGGTGACGTAGCAGGTACAGGTTGTGCAAGTTGACTTATTGAAGTGACAAGTAAACACTGCAAACATCAATCATCTTATTTGATGGATTTATTTTTTATATCATTACAGACACTGTGCAACCTGGCACCCTGCTTTGGGAGCAGTTTATTGGCTATTATTGTGCCCATGTTGGCCATTTTCTGATGCCTCATATTTGGTGAGGAGAACCAAAGTAATACATTGGGTTTGGATTATTTGTGGTATCAGTTGTATAAGACAGTTTTGGAAACTGTACCCTCATTTGACTGATGTGGACAGTGGATTTATTCTGCCTTTTCAGGTTCTTATTAGTTTATATTGTGGTCCTTTTGGTCGGCAATGGATTTGGCAACCATTATCAAGGGTCTTTCGTCTGACTCTGGGGATTTGGGGATTTTTGGTCTGGGGTCAGGTAATGTTAACAATGGCTCTGGTGTTCAGAACCCCACTCATGATTGTAGATCAGCTTTCATGAAGTTGACTAAAAATCTTATCACATTAAGGAAAAATGTTTGGCATCTTAGGTTGTTTTGGGCATATCAACGGAGTAAAACTGCCTCCAAGGGATTAAGAATAAGGTTTCAACCTATGGTTGCTGAACCAGATGAGCTTCTTTTGGCCCAATGGTCTGAGGCACAACAACAGGCCTGTATGACTTTTGTTACTATATTGACTAACCATTATGACAGGGAGGTGGAGGAACAAACTAGTCAGGTTTTGAGTTTAAGTAAAGGATTTGAGGATTTTTCATCACTCTCATGTCATAACATTTGTATTGATAAACTTGGTAAGGATTTGTTTGAGTTGGAATTGGAATCTGGGTTGAAGGAAAGAAAAATAAAAAAGTTTACTCATGATGTGGGAGATTATGATAGAGGTAAACCTTTTGAGGCGTGTCTCAGGGTTAAATTTGTCACACCTGTCCAAACCCCCAAAAAGTCAAGGGCTTCTCGACCTAGGTCTATACTCAAGAAAGGAGATAGGGAGTCCGCAACTTCTGGGGATGAATCATCATCGAACACAGCTTGGGAGGATGGCCACACCAGAGTTTCACCAGTTCCCAAGAGGAACAACTTAGAGCACAGTTTGACGGGGGATCCCTTTAGGCACAGATCCCAAAGACGGGGGAAGGAAACATAAAAGACATCATGGATCTTGGGGTGATTCTTCAGAATATGACCAAAATTTGAATGTTGAAGTGAATAATGTACATAACATATCTTCTGTTACATTCAATGAACAACAACTTCAGGTTCTAAATAAAGGTTTGGGTTTTGTGCCAGGTTTTTGTGTTCCGGAGCATCATTTTCAGCAAGTTGTTGTCAACTTTTTCCGTACCCTTAATTTAAGATTGTTTTTTTCATAATTTAGAAGGGGAGAAGGTAGATCAATCTGGCCTCAGAACTTTTCGATTTAGACCTTCACAATTCAAGCCACCAGTGTCACCCATTGTACAGTCTTTTCAAAATGAAGTTCTAAAAGATTTAAATCTGAATCTGAGCAAACATAATATTATTAAGGGCAATCTCAACCAACAAGAAAGGTTATGTGTCGAACATCTTATTAATAATCATGACATTGCTATTTTGCCGGCGGACAAGGGTGGGGCAGTGGTGGTTCAGAATTGGGTGGATTATGAGGCAGAGGCAGAGAGACAACTATCCAATAAAGCTCATTACATGTCAATGTCTACTGACCCAACCAGTAAGTTTAAACATGACACTGACAAATTATTGGATCTAGCAGAAGAGGAGGGTATCATTACTCATGATAACTGTTATCACCTCAAGGTCAATCACCCTAGACAACAATACATTTATTTTTTGCCTAAGATCCATAAGGATTCCAATAGACCACCTGGTCAACCAGTTGTCTCTGGCAGAGGCTCCTTGACTGAGCCCTTGTCGGAATTCCTTACACAATATCTCAAACCTTTGCTATCGCTAATATGGGCGAGGATACAGGACACCACACAGTTTGTTGCCATTATATCAAGCAAATGGAATCGGACTGGCTCTTATGTATCTTGGCTCTTATGTATCTTGGATGTCACCTCCTTATATACTAGTATCCCCCATTGGGCAGGACTTACTGCTTTGCAATATTGACTTGATCGGGCGAATATGTACAAACCAGGATTTACCACTCTTCTGGTTTGTATGGCTGAATTGGTACTTACCCATAATGTCTTTTATTTTAAAGACAAGTGCTTCTGGCAGATCAAAGGCACTGCTATGGGGGCTTCTTTTGCCCCTATATATGTGGACCTGTTCATGGCTTACGTGGAGGAACAACTGATTTATATCAATCATAATATCTTTATGAATGAATTAGATATTTGGAGGAGATATCTTGATGACTGTTGGTTGGTGTGGAGAGCGGATGAGGCATTTTTGTTTGAATTTTTGGAATATTTGAATTCCAACAAGTGGGGTGTAGAATTCAAGTTAACTTATAATAGATCGGAAATCACTTTCCTGGATGTGTCAGTTAAGAGAACTAAATCAGACACTTTGGAGAGTGAGGTATTTAGAAAGTTTTCTCAGTTCTACACCCTACTTCATGCCACGAGCTTCCACCCACATGTCATCAGGAATATCCCCAAATCGCAATTTCTTCGTATCAGGAGAATTTGCTCTGATTCCTCCATGTATGCCTAACATCGACAGGAGTTAACAGCCAGATTTATGAGCAGGGGATATCAAGCAGGTGACATCACTAGGGCCAGTCGGTTTGCAAATCAACAAGATAGGATACAGTTGCTATCATATCATCCTAAGTCTACTAGGGTTGCCACCTTTTCAAATGGCCAAAGTGGGACATTTTCGGGACAAGTATCAGTTTTTAAAGGCCAACACGTACCCACAGTCAGTACAAAGGATAGATTTTTTTGCCTAAATAAAAGCTTATTGTTGTAGCATTTTAGTTGCTTGTTCTGTTTCTTATAACATTTAGGTATTTTAGATACAGAATAACTGTTTTATGCAACTATTACATAAAATATAGGACATGATTATGTCCTACAATCTCAGGACATTTGCCATTTTTAATATTTTTTTTCAGGACACAACTGCCCAAAAAAGGACTGTCCCTCGCAAAGTGGGACAGGTGGTAACCCTAAAGTCTACAGATCAATCTCAGGAGCCCAGATTGGTCACCACATATGGCAGAAACACTAGGAGCTTCATGAATATCATTCAAAGACATTGGTATTTATTACAGTCAGATAACACATTAAATAATTACATCAAAGATCAGTGTTCCTATTCCTTTCAGAAGGGGCGGTCATTGGGATGATTATTTAGTCATTACAAAAGGGTGCACAATTATCTTTCCAATCCCCCCGCTCAAACAACAGTAATTGGGCAACTTTTGGTGGGTTGTCATCCATGTGGGCACTGCTCATACTGTCCGAGGGTGCTCAAGTCAGATAGTTTTACTTCTCATAATTCTTCACACATTTATAATGTTTCTTTTTTTGCTAACTGCAGTACCAGTTGGGTTATTTATTTAGCCCAATGTAGCTGTTGGGCATTTTATGTGGGATAGACTTTCAGACCCTTCAAATTAAGGGACGGTAAACATTTCAGTGATATCAGAAATAAAAAAAAGTTTTGAGTTCCTTATACAAACATACACTCAAACATCCCACAGGGATCTTTAGCTTCATGGTCATTGACCATATCAGGTTTAAGAGTAATGAGGTTCATGCATTACATGAGTTACTAACAAATAAAGAAAAAATGTGGATTGTTAAATTGGGATCTCTATTTTCACCTGGGTTGAATGTCCAATTTTGAATGATTTTGAAATGGATCATCATTTATACATTTTTCATTGGATTCCTGTACATGCAGATATTTTGTGATGTCTAATAATTTTGTTATATATTAATTTTTGCTAGGTATGTAATATATTTTAATACCCACTAGAGGGAGCTGCTACATTGCATATAAATGCGTGTGAGTTAATAGTTTTTTTATATTAATTTTTGTGGTGTGGTTACTGAAGAAGGTTTTTGCCGAAACTTTAATTTTTTATCTAGTCTTCATGGAGTAATACATTTTAGTCTACACTGGAGGACTGAGTGCTGGCTTCTTTTTTGCTGTTTCGTTGATGCAGCACAACTGACCACGATTTTAATAAATATTTTATGATTCCATACATCAGTATCAAATTTAGCATGTATATCTTAACTGAAACAGCAAGTCTGCTGCAGCTCTTGAACATTTTAGTAGGCAAGCGTAATGGTGTACTTAGACTGTGTAGGTTTATTTCCCACAAGTAGCATATAGATTCAGATAGAAGTTTCATTTCTACATCTGACACGCAGCAATACTGGCTTTAATGCCATGCTGTTAAGTTAATCTGCAGTATCTTTTAAAACATATATGGAATATCTGCAAATTCCAAGGATTACTTGTAACAATTCACAGTCATTATTTTGGAGTTTGAAAGTTCTATAGTTAGTATAATAATAAAAGGATATTTATTGTTATAAAGCATAAATGTGATATATTGTGTTTATAATCATCTCTTTTTTTTTGTCTCACCCTACCACTTATCTCTCTCTTTATTTATTTATACTTTTGTTATTTCACATGTTAAATTGAAACACACCATTCTGATGTCACACCTTTCTGCCAACAAACAAAATGCTTTTCAGCACAGGGAGGCAGGTCAACCGTTGCAGCTCAGACTGCCAACCCTCCACCGGCTGTCGCACCAGCACCCAGCATCTCTGGGTGCAATCTGGCAGTACTGCCTCTGCAGCCCCTGCACTACCTGGCACATCCACATCAGGTAGCATTGTCCCAGCTGCTGGGGCACTGGTACCCTCTGAGAGTATTAGTGGAGGCAGAGATTACATCTCCCACCAGGATTTGCTAGGGATGATGCATGATGTCATAGAAACTGGTCTTGGTAACTTCATCGGCTGCCTGGAAAGGTTGATAATTAAACTAGAAAAGAGGCTCCCACTTTAAGCAACCTCACAGGAAACTGAGAAAAAGGACAGTGATGACAGGTCTGAGGGCGAGGACTAGATTCTCACTGTTTCCACATTTCATGGGCATGGGCCTCCAATATCCCCTACCCATCCCCAATAAGTGTGCCAACTATTTGTGTCCATCACCATCCCTGTGTCTATTTGCCCTGCTTGTCTGTGCCTGTTTCCTCACCCACATTCCTTTCTTTTTGATACCAAAAAAATGGACACCTGTCTCAAAAAAAAATTGCCTCATACATAACTCTCCGGATCACATATGTGTCTTCTCAACACAACTGATTTGGTCCAATTGGCTATACAACATGACGGTATTGGTATCACCCATCTAATTTGTGATGACAGTCCAATTCATCAAATTTTTTCTATACGTCCACGTTACTGTGTTGAAGTGGAGATCTATGGTTCTTTCCAAATTCCCTCTTGCAAATTCCTTTATTGCTTCCCCTTTGTTCTTCCCCCTGCTTGCACCCCCCCCCCATTTCACCACTACCCTATCTACCACATTTTCACACCTTTAATTGGGTAAAAAAATAGAATCGCACACCAAACACATGGTCAGAAATGGCCCATAAAATAACTTTCACTGTTTGTCTTCTTCATTTGTGCAGTGTTTGTCACTGTGCATCATTGCTAAGCGGTGGTGAATGGCTGCTCACAACCTATGGCAAAACCTGGTGAGTTTTCGCCATCAGCCACAATATTTTGGTTATCTCCATGCAACTCTTCTGCATACTGCCATGACTCTGCTGATGAGTAATACAAACATGTTACCTTAATTCAATAGGTTATTAGTGTTCATGTAGTGTGCAAAGTTTCAAAATCTGCTGTAGAATTACTTTCTGTCATACGGTGATGATGAATGAAATGTTCACTTAATGTGATTGTCCTTATTGAGAAGGATCACAATGCACACTTTCCAGGATATGCATCCCTACACAAATAGTTAGCATACCTGCTGAGTCACAATAATCATTTCAAAAGATGTACCACCTCCTGTCATTTCTAGAAAGCTGTACACACAATTAACTTGTGATTTGCATTCAGGCCTGTAAAACAGCTACTAGCTGTAAAACCGTATTGATGTAAGCATTACTGATAAAATTTAGGGAAGACACATACTTCAGTATAGTCACTGATAGCCACATTTACAGTCCTGATCACATTTAACTTAGTTAATGCCATCCGGACACCATTTGTAAAAAAAAGAGAATAATCTGGATTTGAACCCTAGCTCACCTGTGCTCTGACCAGGAGCTCATTCCTCTTACACACAGTGCCACACAGAAAGCTAGGCAGCAGGTGTACTTTCCACAATCAGTAATGTCCAGAGTCCTGATGGCCACGCATCATTGCTTAGCCTGTTTATGAGAAGGAAACTGTAGTAATTTAAATATTTCAATATTTTCCATAAGCAGAGAACAGTGTTTGCTCAGCGATTAACATCATGTAAATGGGGAAAGCAATGGCAACAGTTATTTAAGTAATAAAACTTTGGTCAAAACATTTCAAAGATAAACTACAGCATGACCATCATAGCAGTTGCCAGCAATTTCACCCATAACATATCTTGCAAGCTACTTTACAAGTCCAGGTTGAATTCAGGAAATGCAAATCATGCATGAGTTAACACTATGTCATCATCCATGCAAGTCAGTTTCTCTGTGATGCACTTTGTGAAGAGGTATTTAGCATGCCTTACTCTAGTTACTAGGCTGTTATATTCCACTACATGAAAAGCCACATGCAAAACACAAGAGGAGGACAGTGACGTGTGCTTGAATGAACACATACTTTCTGATATTCATGTGTACCCTGCAGCAATGTAAATATTATCAGTACTCGGGACATTGTAAAGCAGACTACAGAAATCCAGAACATAACTGCATTGTTACATTTGGTATGGGTTTATACTGACACTGGATATTGATCATCCATTATCATATCACATTGATATTGTCGGTAAATTCTAATTATGTGGACATCATTTCATCTGAATATGAAGACACATACCTCCATCCCTGAAGTACTGGTGTTTCCAAAGTGTGTGTGCATGTGTGTGTTATCTAGATAACATCCAGAGAAACAAGTACATGTATGGATCAGTTCTGCAATATGCATTTGTGACAGCTTCTTTCACCTAGGTTACCAGGACATATTTAAATGTATTTTTGCAAACTGAAATCATACGATCGTATACCAAATCCTGGCT
Source organism: Protopterus annectens (assembly GCF_019279795.1). Taxonomy (NCBI): domain Eukaryota; kingdom Metazoa; phylum Chordata; order Ceratodontiformes; family Protopteridae; genus Protopterus; species Protopterus annectens. Next base: position 331,601,796 of record NC_056750.1, read on the forward strand.
TTGCATAAAAGTCTCATAACTGTACGTTACCTGCAGCACTATGATGATGTCATCCTCTATAAAGAGCACTGTGACACTGATAAAATCAGGTGTCTGTGATGGCGCAAGTGTTAAGTACTGTGTTCTCCAGTTAGGTAGGGGATCCAATCTCACAACAATTAACTTGTGTATCTGTCTCTATATCTGAGTGAGTGTGTGTGTGTGTGTGTGTGTGTGTGTGTGTGTGTGTGTGTGTGTGTGTGTGTGTGTGTGTGTGTGTGTGTCATAGTCAGAACAGCTTGACTCCAGGTCCTCCTACCCTCACTCAAGTATCAGTTAGAAAACACTTTTACACTGGTAAATGACTCTACAGCAATTTCATATAGCCCTCACAGCATCATCTTCTCACCATACACTGATGATGTCATCCCCTATAAAGTGCACTCTGATACTGTTAAGTCAGACTTGTGCCATGGTGCTAATGCTAAGTACTGTGTTCTTTAGCTTGTGTAACTAGATAGGTAAGGGTTTTAAGATCACAGCAGTAAACTTGAGTGTGTGTGTTCATTCAGCTATCAGTCTGGAGACAATTCTACACCAGGATAAGTCCATATCTGTGTCACACAATACTCCCAACATGTTCTTCTCAGCATACACTGATGATGTCCATCCTCTATAAAGTGCACCCTTACAGTATTAAACTCAGATGTCTGTGTTGGCATAAGCATTAAGGACTGTTTTCTCTAGCTTGTGTAACTAGGTAGTGGTTCTAATCTCACAGCAGTCAATTTGAGTGCGTATATGTGTGTTCATTCAACTATCAGTCTGGAGACAGTTTTAAAGTGGAATGCGAGTCCACATCTGTATCACACAATCCTTCCAACATCTTCTCACCATATACTGATGATGTTTATCCTCTATAAACTGTATTCTGAAACTGTTGAAATCAGACACGTGTGGTGTTTTAGTCTTATGTTGTATGAAATTTAGCTTGTATACCTACACAGGTGTGGTTGAATCTGACCTCAGTCAACTAGTATATGTGTGTGTGTGTGTGTGTGTGTGTGTGTGTGTGTGTGTGTGGTTGGTGGTATGTTAAGGCCATTGTGTATTTTGAATCTCTTTTCATTTGACTCCCACTCAAGAGAACATTTTACATAGCCATATGAATTCAATGTCCCATGTTCCCTCTATACACGTAACGTCCTTTCTGTGGAACACTAAGGATATCATCATCTCAAAGATGCATACACACATCATGAAGCACAGCCCCTACCTTACCCTGTGCAAGTCATCTACAAACCACTGGATGTGTGATTGCTAATTCTGTCATGGGGTGGTGCACATCACATATGGACAGAGGCAGCCTGTAATAAAATCAAGCACATATGCACATACACCTATCATTAAATGGTATAATGATGGCTAGGATTTTATGTGCTATTATCTGTTAGCATAGTAATGCCTCATGACCTTCTGAATACCGCACATGTGCTATGGTTAAGGTGTGGATATACTATAGCCCTACAACAGTGCATTCCAATCTGTGATTTGAGCTCCTGTACTGGTGCCCACTGCTGCCATTTGGTTACATGTTCCTTTAACAACAGCTGCAGTAATATGCCTCCTGAGGATTGGGGACATGGGATGATGCTATGTTTATTGTTGACTTACTAAGGCATATGTTCTGTGCAGTATATCCACATTCTACACAGTTTTCATTGAGCCATCACAGTACGGCACAGGTGTGCATGTGTACACCTAGCATCTGGAAATGTTATAAGACATATATCAATATTATGTCATACTGATTACATGGGTATATACACCTGGGTTCAACTACATGTTGCAATGCTGTCGTATACACAAACATATAACCTGTTCAGATTCACTTGTAATCTTGGGGAATTCATTATATGCACAATTGTGTTGGCATCAACAAAGATTATTCAGGTGTTCCACATAAGCATTGTGGGACTGTTAGCATTTGCTTCATTAACTGTTCTGCATGAACAACATCCACCTTAGTTGTAATTTGTCTATACATGGTGTCAAGACCCTCACCCACACATTTCCTCTGAAAAACAAATAGGCATATTTTCAAATAATATCTTGTAGTAATGAAACTAACTGTATTGATATTTGCTCAAAAGTAAATAGTGCAGTCCGAAAAGGCACACTAAGTGTACTTGCACCATTTACTTTTTTGTTTGCACTGTAGAATGTTTTAAAACTTCAAAATGTCATATTTTGTGTAGACTGTTTGATGTGTTTGTATACAAAAATGTACCATGCATATTCTCTTTCTGGGCCTCCACTCAAAATTTTTTTTTAATTCAGGATTATCCACCAAATAATTTTTGTTGCCAAAATATCAAAATCACTGAAAGCCACTTTCAGCGAACATTTCAAGTTTTATTTATTTATTTTTTTGGTGCAGGGGCAAATCCCCTGCAACTCCACATCCCCAAACATATATACAGCAACTCCATGGTCAAACAACAATGGAGAAAAGGCAACACCTAATGTTTGCTGAAAGTGGCATTCAGAGATAAATCCTTTGCACTGTTGTTAATCTGACAAAAACCCTTAGAAATGCCTTCATGTCATTGTCTTTTGCCTAGTCAAACTTTCACAGTCAATAAATGCAAATAAAATACATAATAAATAAATAGATCTGAATGTCTTACTGTTATGCACATAGGATTATGATCACTTATGTCTGAGAGGGTACCGTAGAGTTTATGTTGTGTGAACTGGCTGTCAGTATCCAATCAAGTATACAGTGTTTCTTGTTATATGTCAATTCCATCTGGCAGTTAGCATAAAGGACTAAACATATGGGCTGTTAATGAGCTGTTTCCTGTGCCCAGGGTACAAGGCCTGATTTCTTCCAAATGCATTTGCCAGCTGTGTGAATCTGGGCAAGTCACTTAACCAGACAGTGCTACTAAGCTGCTCCTAAAAAGGGGGAATTTGCCTGTTGGGCTTACCTAGTCAACAAATAGATTTGATTTTAGTTTTATGTCTAATGTTGAGTTATTATGTACAGCAGTCCAATTAATGCTGATATCATCTAGATTTATTAAATTCAGTTATAGTTTAGCAGAACTCCAGACCAGGACATTTTCTAGTGCTGGTATGTTACAAATGTCTGACTCTAGGATTAAATATACAGTAAAAATGTGCAATAATTTATGCTCGTTTAGGTACTCATTTGCTATGATGGTTAATTAGTTAGCAGTTAGTTGCAGATACTTTTGTAAAGGATTGCTAGTTTGTCTGTTCTTTTTAGAAAACATATATTTACAACATGTCGTATGCAGGAGGCAGAATTTCTTCATTTTTAACTCTTGGTTTGAGCTATGTTTCAGTGACATACAATATAGCTGTCTCTTTAAATTCAACCCAGTTGTCCTATTTTCTCTAGATATTTTAATTTTTTTATATGTGCTGCGCAAAGAGGCATGTTGAGTGTGCTTGACAGGGGGATAGGTATGTGTATTTTGTGTTTTGGTAACATGTTTCAACTTTGTTTCAAATAAACAATAGCTATAAGTATTCCAATTTACTTGACACAAATGCATATCGGTCCAGCACAGCCAAATGTGAGTAGCAGTTAAGCACTATTACACAGATTCGTAGATGGACATCTTTATTGATTTTGAAGATTTAGTAGTGTTGCGGCTTGTTACCTTATGAATGATATGATTTACGGATATATAAATGGTTTTGACTGTACAAAGTTGTTGAGACATATTGGTTTAGAGCAATGCTACTTGTTGAGGGATATTATCAGTAGAATTTCTGAGAAGTGAACAATAATGCACATTACAAACTCATAGAATTATATTCCACCAATATAAGTGCCCATCATTTACAACCAATTGGCTGTATATACCTCAAATGTCTGAGTGTGATGGGAAAAAAATGTCCACGGCAAAGTATTCCAACTTGCTTTACACAAAATCACACTAGGCCTGCACAGTTATTCTAATGACTGTTTAATCTGATCATAACAGTCAGAATCAACCATCCTCCTCCACATTCAACAGCCATTAGCCAACAGCTACAGCCCCGTGTTTACTGTGCATACCTTAGATGTATGGTAGTGATAAAACTAAAGCCTATTTCACACAAATGCACACCATTCCTGCAAAGCCAGACTGTTTAAACTGAGCACATAACAGGGTAAGTTACTTTATACACACAGAGCCTTCCCAACCACCACCCAGCAGTTATAACCACTTTGATGTGTATGCCTCATTTGATTGTAATTAAAGAGGATACCTTCAACGTGAGACAAAAGGCCCAGAAGATTTCTTTTATATACTTAAGCAGCTGAAATAACATATTTTTGTAGCAGCATGCATCTTCTGAAGGATGCAAAGTATTAAACTCAAATCTCTATTATTTAGTGACTACAGTCTAAAATGATTTACCAGAAGCAACAAATTGTATGATGAACAGCCCAAAAATATGTCCAAAATCAGTATTCCGCAAGCTCAGGAACAACTGAAAGCTATTTAATTTAAACTTTGTTTCAAACAATAGCCACAAGTATTACAACTAAGTTCATACAAATGCAGATTACTCCAGCATAACTTAATGTCTGAATGGCAAAGAGGATTAAAGTAATCTTTAGTGATATGGTAATCAGAAGGAACCATCTGCTTTTAAAGAAACGGAGGCACGAACTTAAGAGACAGTTTTCAGTGCAAAGAGAGTCAGTTAGCATGATTAAGAATAGTTCAGAGGGACATAAAAATGAGCAAAGCATGATTGCACCAATATATCAGATCAAGCACTGTGCAGACACTAAACACTAACACATGGCAGAGAAGTAGATGAGCGGTTTATACTAGTGGCAGTAAATAAGTTTTGCTGTGGAGTAGATACAAGTAGTACCAGTTCTATATGTAATATATGCTCAAAATAAACCTTCCTGAAGTAAGTTGCGTAGTATCTAACTGGAAGTGAGAGGCTCAATACCAAGAGTCCTGACATTTTTAAACTAATATGCAATTTTGACAAATGACGTACATACACTAGATAACTGTACCTAAGAGTAGGGAGAATTGAGTTACTGCAGTCACAGAGTTAGTATATATTCACTCTACTCCCACTGAAGTTCTTAATACTCCAATGCTCACAATTATAGTCCTTGGACTTTCAAAAGCAACCCAATACCTGCAAATTCTTCTTGTTACAACACCAATAGGGAAACCTTAAGCAACATGTTGTGTGTCTCGTAATCATCAAATATCCTACACATCTGAATCAGAAACAGTAAAACATGGCATATTTTTAAATCCACAATGGTCTTCTTGACAGGATGTCAATATGATGATTTTTCCAATGAATACTTAGTATTATGGAGAAAACACCATGAAAGAAATACCACTCAATTTTTAGTCAATGCACTTATACCAAAAGGGAAGCCTGTGTCTTTCTTTCTTGTTATGCAAATGCAATTAGCTCACTATAAGCTTACACAAGAATTATGATGACATTAGACTTACCTCCAACTTTCCCATACTGCTTCACACAAACAAATGAATTCCTTCACCTGAAAGATCTTTTCTGCACTCTGGAGAAGCAAACCTAGCAGCTACCCTACTGACTACAGAAAAAAGTAGTGGAGCAATAAGTAAAGCAGATAGGAGTCACCATTGGTGTCTGAAAGCATGCTAACAGATGCTCTATGCCCCATAAATATAAATACACCTAACATCATGGTGTTACACATCTCCTCCCTCAGTAACAACAAAATGTTCACCATTCAATGCCCCCTAGACACCATTTAAAGTCACAAAACATGTACTTGGTTGTTCGTCTTCCCTAACCAAACCAGACATACCAGTAACCTGGGTTACTGAACTGCAGATGAACATCCTGCCTATGTAATCTGGACAGGAAGTCTGTCTTTCTGTTCTTGAGTAATATCCACAATAACCAATACCATGTACTATGAAATTACTGTCATTTACAGAAAATGACATACACAATAAATGTATCAGTGTCAGTATATCAAACATAGAAAGCAGCTGCCTTATTTTGTCACAATCTCACCTTTCTAAATTCAGGAAAATGCTCTGCAGGCTGCGACTGCTGCACTGATGCATTATTGTCTGTTGACATGATATCTCCATTTTGCAAATGCTCATCCCCATGGTCACGGTCATATTTTGACATTGAAAGTCTTCTGTAAGTCTGTAGTATTTCATCATAATCATAATCTTCATCCTCAGAGTCTTCCAAAGAAGCAAGCCTATCAGAGGACCTTGAAACAGTTGTATTAACTCTTGAAGGAGCAAATATTGAAAGGAATGCTGGGAAAGTGAATGCAGACAAGAACCGTTGCTTCAGAAGAAGGTAAGCAGGATTGTCTTTCAGCTTCTGTTGTACTAAATCCCTAACAAGGTCTGTTGGTTTATCTGAGCTTCTGCCTTCATTCATTTTAAAAATACTAAGCTCAGAGAAATTTTCCTCCAGTGATTTTTTCTGCAGAAGTAACCTGGCTAAGATCTTCAGACTGCAAACAGAAGGTGGTAAATAAGGCATAGAGTTTATTACCATGGGTAACTGTACACCTTCCTTTCCTTTGAGCCACTCTTTAATTACTGGTTGTTCTTCAAGAAACATAAGACTCAGATCAAGCAAGTTTTTATCTGGTTGAGCAGTCGAAGCTTTAGGCTGTGCAGTCACAGTAGGAGTTGAACTGCTGGAACCAGCTGGTTCAACCGAAGTTTGTATAACAGGCTGTGAAATTTGTTTAGCTATGGATACTACATTGCTGGGGACTGTCATTTGAATAACCTGTTGACCCAAGTGTCCTAGATGTGTAGCATTTTGGACAGAGGGTGTTAAACTGGTTGCATTAGGTGCAGTTAAATAAATTATACTGGACTGGCTAGCAGGGTAAATAGATACGCCAGAATTCATTCCTTGAACACGAACTGAGGAATCTTTCCGTAGCAATTCAGCAGACGAAACCTCTTCATCATTTTCACTTAGTTTTTCTGACACTTTGTTTGAGAGCCCAACAATAGAAATTGAATTATTTGTAGCTCTTGCATTGTCTGTGTTCACTATACTTGGCAATATAGTTGTTTTGAGTGAACTGCTTGCACAAGCCATACCTGAATCTAGTTGGATTAAAGATGGTGTTTCCTTTAAACATGCTGTCTTTCCAACTGCAGGTAAAGTAACACTATTAGCTATACCAATCTGTGGTTGAGGAAGAGTCTGTGCTACAGGTAATGTTACAGAAGAATTAACAACTGACTGTGTATCACAGCTTCTAGTAGTATGACTTGCTGTAGAGTTCTGTTGAACAATGTTCTGATTTCTCAGCCCTACTGTCTGTACAGGTAAAGCAGGTATGCACTGAGGCATTACAACCCACTTCAGAGGCAGAATTTTATTTGCAACTAATGGAGGAACTCCTTGGTACAGTACTTTAGGTGATGCTTTCTGCTGGGATACATTCTGCTGTACAGGATGAGAAAAGGGTGGCAATGCTAGAATGCCTTGGGTCTTGCATGTGTTACTTCCAGGATGAGTAAGATTTTGAGAAGAAAACATCTGAGGATGATCCTTACTAAGCTGAAACTGCACAGGATTATCACAGTGAGTTGGTACAATTACAGATGCTCTGTTTGTAATTCTCTGTTCTTCATTCTGACTAGAAGAGCTTGCAGAAGCATTTTCATGTTTCAGTGCCTCATTACCTGATCCTGTTGTAGTCTCTGATACACGGCTTCCCTGTGTGCCTGAAGAACTCGTCTCAGGCACTGTGGCTACTGTTACAGCAGGAATTGATACTGGCACAGATGCAGTACTAGGTACTGCAGCAGATGGAACATGAGAAGCAACCTGAGTTTGCTGAGCAGGAAGACTTTGTGCTGAGGGAGCTGAATGATGCAGTGGCTGCTGGACAACAACAGGTCTAGCAACCACCATTTCTGGAGCAGGATAAACAGCATTCTTAAGCTGCTCTTTTGTTCTTGCTTCTCTCATCCTCATCTCCTTGAGCAATTCTGACACAGTTTTTAATTTTGGCTTCTGTCCATATATTGGTGGCTGAGGCTGCATTAACAGAGGAGGAAAAGTTAATGAAGTAAAACAATTTAAATTTTCACTTCCCAAATTAGGCATATTGTCTTTCATGTTGCTGTTCTGACTTGTGCATTGTTCTGCTGCAATAATACTCTGAAAATAAAGCTGAGGACCCAAACCTGTAAAATAAAAAGCAAAGAAAGAAACTGTAAGATAATGACATGACACTATTACAGAAATCACAGTAAAAATGTATTCTGGAAACCTTCTTTGGATTGCACTGTTCAAATCAAAGGTACTTTTTAGTTATCAGAGCACTAAATTATTTTCAATTTTTCTTTTTCCTTCCCCCTCTACAGGACTGGACTAGTGTCTCCTCTTCCTACACCTAATTAGCTCATTTGTTTCATGGGGGCAAAAATGGGCATCCCCGGGCTAGGAGAGAGCTCTATAGCCCAATCACTTTTGTCCAAATGGCCCATTCATTCCTTAAGGGCAAAAGTTGGGTGGCAGGAAGCAGAACAGCTTGCTAGTCTTGCAGAGCAGATTACTCCCCATGATGGCTCTCCAAGCTCCATTGTGTGCTGACAGCTGTAGAGAAAATCCCTCTGTATATTCACTATATTATGTGAATATGCAAGTTGTTAGCGACTGCTCATAGTCGCTTCATCCATGGATGCAACACCAAGTGCTCCCACTAGATGTCACCGAAGTAGCAAACCACAACTGCTTCCATCTCTACAGGCTGAGAGAGTTGGCAATGAGCCATTCACCCTGATCCTTGATGGCAAAATCTGTGAAGTACCCAAGTCACTAATCAAACTTGGTTTGCCTGGGCCATAATCATGGCTTCTCTCTATGCCATTGGAGCTGGCTTTTATTGTCAATTTTGTATGGCTGCAGCAACAAACATTATTTTAAATGTTGAAAATTTCCCTAGCACGTCCAGCAAAAAAAAAAAAAGTAAAATTCTGACACAGAGGAACATAAGAAAGCTGTTGCACTATAATTACTTAACACATAAGTTGCAAGCGGCATGAACTAGAGCTGAATTTCTTCTTGACAAAAATAAATAATTTACAACCAAGCAGCAAGGAAGTATTCATACAACGCATAGAAGTATTGCTGCTCAGTGGTTATGGTAGCTGGCTCTCAGCTTTACAATCTAGGCTTTAATCTTAGCCTCCAGTTGATGTCTAGGCTGAGTCTGCATGCTCTCCCTGTAACTGTATGGTTTTCTTCTAAGGACATGCTGCTAAGGCTGATTTGTTATTGTTGCTACATATGCTATGCTTTCCCTAGGTTTCTAAACTGTGAAATGTCTCTTCCCTCATCACCATATTTGTGAATTAATTATGTGTGAATTGTTCAATTACAATGAATAAAAACAGTTGCAAATTCAGGAAATTACTTTCATTGCCTAAGCTATACTTAAATACTGTGTTTGAAAGTTTATTTGGAAATGCTTAAAACTTATTTCCATCCTATCACAGACTATGGTAGCGCACTTTCACTGGAAGAACTATGGAAAGAAAAACAAAAGCTTTAACCAGTTGAAGATATGTCACATGGTGAACCAGAGACCTACCAACAACTGGCACTCCTGAATGAACCAATGAAACAACTGAAGGAAGGTAGAAGTAGGGAAAACAGACTACACTTCTGTTGAAATTCTGTTATTTTTATGTTCTTTGGTAACTCTCTTCACTTCCCTGAAGGTCCTTAAAACAAGTCACATTTATGTGAAAAAGTATGTCATAGAATATCTTAACACTGCAACTTTTCTTATAAGCACAAAGCCTGGGATATCCTGCTGTACTTCACTACAACTGATAGAATGAACATGTTTTTGTTCTCAAAGATGTTCATTAAAATGTATTTTTTGGGGGGCGGAGCCTAATGGCTAACAAAGGAGCTTAATTTTGAGCTCCTCATACTCATACTAGAAAATACAGGAAAAACTAAATATATTTAAAAAAATTGGGGTAAATATTGAAGATGAAGTAACTTACAACAAAGCTACCAATTTTGAAGAAAAAATTCTGAAATTTTCCTGTCAAATACTACAGAGGACATTCCAAACTGTTTGAAGATGAGTAACTCCAAGAATTCACATTCAGACTCTATTATAAAAAAAGAGATGCAACAGATATCTGCTACTTTGCTGGACTTATCGCTAAAAATGGACAAATTTACTGAAAATCTAGAAAGTCTTAAAGATAACTGCCAAAAACAAACAGAAGTTTTTAAAGAAATTTTACAACAGCAACAAATAAAAATATCAGACATTGAGACTTCCTTAAGTGATGTTGATGGGAGGTTAAAAGAAGATGAACTACATACTCAATTTCTGCTACAACAGAACACTTGGTTAAGTAGATGATATAGAGACTAGAGAAAGAAGAACAAATATAAGGATTTTTGGTCTTCCAGAGAAATCCGAAGGTGACAACATTATCTCATTCTTGAACTCTTGGTTTCCTGAAGTTCTTGGACTAAAAGAAGGCTTATCTTATGGGATAGAAAGAGCACACAGAGCTTTTGGTAAGACACTTTCTATTTCTTCTAAATCAGCTCCAAGATCCATAGTAGTTAAATTTCTTTCTTTTATGGACAAAGAGCTTACACTGACATCTGCATGGAGGAAAAGTCCTGTTATGTATAAACAGTCATTATTAAGATTTGATAATGATTATTCAACAAGAGTTCTGGATATAAGGAAGAAAACATGGCCATTAGTAAAACTTTTAAAACAACATAAAATCAAAACGCAGCTCTCTTATCCAGCCAAAATAAGAATCCAATATAACAATGACATGAGAACATTCAACAGCATAGAGGAAGCCACTTCTTTCATAAAGAATAATAACATAATTCCACTACCTGAAGAAATGGACTGGATAAATTCATCTTCTTTAAAAAGGGCTCCAGGAAAAAATATCTGGTCGGAGGCAAGAGAAAAAAAGAAACAAAAGACTGACAAAAAGAACTCTGATGATACTATTTCTCTCAAAGTATCAACTAAGGTATGATTATAATATATTAAAACTAAACTCTATTACACTAGTATAAAGCAGTTTTTTCTTTTCTTTCTTAGTTGTTTAGTTTAATATAATACTTAAATTTTAGTACTAATTAATAATTTACTAAAGCCCTGAAGTATATATTTATTTTTTGAATACTTGAAAACAATAACCAATGAAGTTTACTAGACATTTTTTTTGTCACTAAGCTTTTAATATAAACTGTCTTTTTAAATGGTTTTCTCTATACAACTACTTAATTGATAAATTAAGGCACTATCAATGCCTGAATAAATATTATCATTTTTAGTAATTACATTTATGTTATTTAAAAGTGCACATTTAAAATTCATTGATTTAATTTGATGTAGAGTATAGTGATAAAAATGTTACGCAACAGAATCACTCATGAACATTTTAGATGTATTCAGTATATTACTGTATTATTTGAAAGTAAATAAACATCCATGAGCCTTCTGCTCAGTTATTTTTAGTTTTCTTATCTGAAAAGTTGTTCACCGCTTCATACATAGCGCGCAATATATTTAACCGTACATAGATGTAATTTAAGTTACTGGCCAGAAGATGGCGTGTAAATACACACTATTGCAGAGTTTTCCTCTTTAACACTGCTGTTTCTTCTCTATACAAGTATTTGGTTACTAGAATAGTGCGCTATCATTGCCTGAATAAATATTGTTGTTCTTGGTGAATGCATCTATGTTGCTTAGAGGTACACATTTAGAATTTGTTAATTTGAATTAATGTAAAGTATATAGATGAAAATATTATAAAATGGAACCACTCGTGAACATTTTGGGATGTATCCAGAACATTATTGTATTATCTGAGGGTGGACAGTATCCATGAGCCTTCTGCTTGGCTTTTTCAATTTTTTTGTCTGAAAAGTTGTTCACCGTTCACATTCATAAGCACGCGATACATCCTAGCGTGTTTAGATGTAATTTAAATTACTAGCCACAAGATGGCGCGTAAACACGCACTATCGCAGAGTTCTTTTCCTTAACACTGCTGTTTTGATTACAGTAAAGGAAGCGTTTACTTCAATTATTTTCACGTTTCATAAATATTCTTTCGCATTTTATTAAAAATTTTATGGTTTACTATCAAACTCAGCTAATATCTCATGCAAGTACAGCGCTAGATCTGCTTTGAAGAAAGCACTATTATAACAAGAAAGATAGTGAATCATTTAAATACTGTTGTGTCTTAGTGGGTGAGTGTCTGGTAAAAGTATAATACATGCGCTCTGTGAACACATCTAACTGACACTGTATTAGATAAGTTACTTATAGTTATTAAGTTATATAGAAATAGAAGAAGAGGGAAGGAAAAGGGAAGGGAAAGAAAAAAAAAAGATCCTGAGTGTCAGCTTACTGGGAATTATACATTCATTTATCTAAAGATTGCTTTATCATGCTTGTTATTGTATAAAAGAAGTACTATACGTAAAATGATTATTATAAATGATTAGTTATGGGACAAGAGTGCTATCGCACCATTATTAAGGTAGATTTCTCTTGCAAGTATAATTCTAATTTTGACCTTTTTCTTTTTTGTTTTATAGTTCAACATATAAGATGAGACCTTTTACTAGTTACCAGACGCTCACTACATTTGTGATAAGCAGAAGGCAATTTCTGATATGTGTGATCTTTAACTTGAACTTAATAGAGAAAATCTTATGAATAATAACTTACTAATAACAGAACTACAAAAATGTCACATATAAGTAATTTAAGAGTGAAACCTCTTACACATTTTATTAATTTTAGATTGTGGAATTATCACAGTTATAAAACTGACATTAACTGAAGAATGAGAAAATGCTTCTGTGCAAAGCATTATAAACGTTGCTTTAATTCTAACTGTTATATTACATCTTATAAATGAATATTATTATCTGTAAGTATTTTAATTGGTTTCGATAAGTGGTTAGCTATATATTAATTAACTTTACTATGTTGATGTAATACCTTATATAGAGCTAAAAATATGTAAAAAAATTATTTTTATTTTAAACAGTATCTATCTATCATACTCACTCTACTTCTTTTTATTATTAATAACAATGTTAAATGTCACTAATGAACATTAATGACCTGACAATTGCTAATATATTATCTACAATTGGTAATTTGCAAAAATTTCATAATATTAATGAAAAATGAACATCTAATATATTGTTAAAGTAATTAACAAATGTCTTATTTAAAATTGTCTGCAATTGGAAATAATATCTCATTTTAGAATCTAATTTGTAATGAACAAAACTTTACAGACTAGACATATATGTTATTTATAATAATAAGTACATCATGTTCTCTGGTTTTAGTTTTCTTTTTTTTTTTCTTAATGAGGAGCTCAATTTAAAGCAACATTTCCTCATTAATGCAACTATTATTATTGAGGGTAAATCTGTTTGAACTTTTAAGTCCAAACAGATTTGAGGTGCTAGACACTTCATGTTTGGGATTTAGAATGGCAAAACCATTAATTGTTTATTCAAAATATGTTAACGCAATGTTTTTCAACTTTTTCATTTTCCAGTGGTCCAATTTGAAACTTTTTTTAAACATAAATAGAAATAAATATATTCATTTCAAAATAACTTCTAAAAGAAAGGATAAATCTAATACTCAAAACACATTAATTTCCAAGGTAAAACAAAATTTCAAGAACAAACAATCCAAAAGTACAAATAAATACTTATAAAAATGACAGACACAACTTTATTATCTATAAATATTAATGGTTTAAATAATCCTATAAAAAGGTCGAATTTTCTAAGATATTTGAAATTACAAAAAGCACAAATCATATTTATACAAGAATCTCATTTTAAAATAGATGATAATTTCACATGGAAACCTAGTGGCTATCTAATTCTTTTTCACTCCCTATACAAAAAAAAAACAAGAGGGGTTATAATTTTATTGAAAAGAAGTGTAGTTATTCCACACATCATTTACAAACACGAAGATAAAGAAGGGTTAATATCAATTGTAATAATAAAATATCAAAATAGAATTTGGACTTTAATAAATATTTACTGGATTCCTGGAATAGGATTGTCTACGGTTAAAAAACACATAGAATTAATTAACAAAGTAAACAAAGGTATGATAATAATGGGGGGAGATTTCAATTGTATTCTAGATAACTCTGAAACAACTAATAAAAGAAAGTTACGTCTCACATCCGTAAGTAAATATTTCAAGAGATGGTTAGAAAGCTTAAATCTGATAGATACATTTAATTTTAAAGATTCTAATTCATTAAGTTATACACATAGCAATTATCGCTTTAATACTAAAACAAGAATAGATAAAATATTTGTCTCCTCTGATTTAAACAGTAGGATAACAAAATTTTCTATTATTCCATGTCCTCTCTCAGACCATAATGCCTTAATTCTTAAAGTACAAATTGATTTCAAAAGACTAAACATTGTAACTAGAATGCCAGCTTACATCCTTAAATTAAAAGAGTTTAAACCTTGGCTAGATTCAGAAATCAAATATTTCTTAGAAACAAATCCTATTAAAGATACAAATAATATAATAACTTGGGATACACTTAAGGCTTTTTTGTATGGCAAGATTATAGGATGGTTTAAAAATAAAACAAAGGAATGGGAATCTGAATTACACAACATACAAAAACGAATAACAGAAATAAATACAAGTTCTTATGATGTAGTAGATTCTCAGGAAAAAAAAAGAAATTATAGATTTAAATAAAAAATACAATGAATTCCTCACTCATAAAACAAATCTAGCTTTGGAAAAACTAAAATGTGCCTCAATTTCAACTTCTCCAAAACACTTACATAATCTAGCAATAAGAATTAAAAAGCAGAACTTAGAAAATAACATCATAAATATAATACATGAAGGAAAAGGGAAAAAAAGGTCTCTGATGTGAATGATATTCTTGAAGCTTTTAAGTTCTATTATGCTAAGCATTATGGAAATAATGATATTTCATTTTCAGATCTGAAATTTAATAATTCCTTAATAAAAAAAACTACCTGACCAATTAAAAGTAGAAATGGACAAGCATATCTCCATAAAAGAAATAAAAGATATAATTAAAGTAAGTAAAAACAACAAATCACCAGGAATGGATGGAATAATAATGGAATTATATAATATTCTTCCAAATTTAGCAATTTCTCTACTTCATAACATGCTAAATGATATTCAAACTCAAATTATTACTCCACCATCTTGGAAATATTCACTAGTTACCCCTATAAAAAAAAGATAAAAACGATCCATCCCAATGTAGCTCATATAGACCTATCTTTCTGCTTAATAATGATTATAAAATCTTTATGTCTATCTTAGTAAATAGAATTAAGAAATCCCGGACTCAAGTCATAAATGAAGACCAAACAGGCTTTATATTTGGAAGACACACATATGACAATATTCAGAGAATTTTAACCATTATAGAAGCTTTGAATAGAGATAATTCAGAAGCTCTTATAATCACATTAGATATAGAGAAAGCATTTGATTCGGTAAACTGGAAATATCTATTTAAAATCTTGGAACTTTTTGAATTCCCATTAAACTTTATAAATTTAATAAAGAATATATATAAAGATAACCTGCTTATGTAAAATTAGGCCCATTTACCTCGGAAGCTTTTAAAATAACTAAAGGCTCTAAGCAAGGTTGCCCTATGTCTCCCATACTGTTTGCCCTGGCGATAGAATTATTTGTGTCTGCAATACGAAGTGATCTAAAAATAGAAGGAATTAACTTTTACAATAAATTTAATTCTAAAATCATGTTATTTGCTGACGATATATTGCTGACTTTAAAACCAAATGAAGAGTCCATACAAGAATTAGAGAAACAAGTAGAAGATTTTTTTTTCTATTTCAGGTCTTTGTTTCAATAAATCCAAATCAAAACATATACTTCTAAATAAAATAGATGACTTGCATCTGAATAAATATCAAATAATTGGAGAAAAGGTTTCTTCACTAGAATATCTAGGAATTCTTATATCTGAGAACATAGATACTACCATGACTTTAAATTATAATAAAATCCAAAATTTAATTCAAAAACAAGTTAATAGCTGGAATAAATTAATGTTAAAATTGGAAGATAGGTTACAGTTAATAAAAATGATATTACTACCGCAAATAAACTATATAGCATTAGCAATCCCTATTTTACCAGATAAAAAAGTTATAAAAACAATACAGAAACTTTTAATGGATATTCTTTGGTATCCAAAAAAGAATAGAATTGCTTTCTCACATCATATTAGACCCTGGGACTTGGGAGGAATTAAATTCCCAGACAGAAACGTATATTAAAGCTTCCATCATTAAACTTATACTAAATTGGGTAAATCCAAATGATTCATCTGCATGGAAAATTTTACATATAACTTTTTTCTTAAATGAAAACAAAATATTAAAAAATATGGATTTGGAGAATTATAATAACATATTTTGGCACGTACTATGTAATAGCTTACAAAATAAAACAACAAAGCCCACTAATTTATCATATTTGAATAATATTTATAATCTATTTAGAAAATTTATAATTACAAATCCAGACATAAAATTATGGTTCGAACTCTTAATACCATTTAAAACATCAAAGGATTTTAAAGAAAAAAATCCAAGAAAAAACACTCATTAATTGGGAATCCAATAACTTTATTTACTGGTTTCAATGTTTGAATAATCACAGTACTTTAACCACCCAACAAGTAATAAATGAGTTTAGTATATCTGAAATAGACAGAATAGAACTCCAAAAAATATTACAATATGCAAGTGATTTATGTAGAATTATTAATGATTCAAACTTTAATACTATACCTAAATTCATAAAATATATGCAGGAACTGATTTATGGAAATCATAATAAGTTAATTTCTATATCTAAATTATACAAAATTTTAATAGTGTATAAAACCAAAATAGGTCAAAATGTTGTGAACACTTTAACAAAGGGCTTGACAATAAATCTATCACCTGAAGGTATAAATGACCTTTTGTTGTCAGTTAAGCTAACCTCAAACTTTCAGATATGGAAAATCTTCACATGGAAATTTTTACATAGAGCCTTTTATACACCATATAAAATAGCCAAATTTCACCCTATCCAAAAGCCCATATGCGAGATGTACTTTAAACTGCGAGGCAGATTGGATACATATGTTTTATGATTGCATTAAAAAATTCTGGGAAGATATTAATAGATTTCTTCAAGCCATTTATAATGACAAATTTGTTCTAACAAAATCTTTAATTTTTCTGAATGTAGATGGCTCAGTAACTATGAGTAAAAGTGATCAATATCTTCTATGGTCTATTCTGGCTGTAGCCAGAAAATGTATAACAAGAAAATGGAAATCCACAGTCCCTCCCAAGTTATGAAGACTTCATATCTCTATTAAAGGAATCTGCACAAAAAGAAATAAAAGTCAAAGAAGAAAGAATTTTTCCCAGACGTTGGACAGACAATCCTTGGAATAAAATCTTAATACTTATAGACACATTACAAAAGGATATAATTTCTTCTACATGAAATTGAAATGTCATAAACTAAGATGGACTTATGTGAATATATGCCAGTAAAGGTTATATTTGTTCTATGGGATTATTCCTCTTTATAATTTTGTTGGTTAATCATTTTCATTGGACCACCTGTAAATATTGTACATATTGTTATAGTTATTAACTATTTTCTTTTATTTTAAATTGTAATTTAAATTTACTGTATCATAATTTGTTTACAAACAAAAAAAAAAATAAAAATAAAAGTGAAGTAAAATGTATTTTTCTAATTTTGAAAAAAAAACTTTGATAATCAGAAACAAAATTTCTTAAGACATTTTCTAAAACTAAAGAAAATAGCAGTTCTAATCTCTAATAATGATCAATTTCAGCAGCATCACAAAGAAAAGCATGGTAAATTTTAACCTTCAGTCAAATTTTCTTACTGCCTACAATGTAAAGCTGGTTACATGAAGCAAAAACAAATGTTCAGAACACATTCATGGAAACTACACAGGTTTCAAAACAAAGTAAACAGAAAACATCTCCATTTTTAGCTTAGCGTAGTGCAGAATAAATGCTCTTCTCAAATTACGATGGGCACCTGGTGCAAAAACAACTCTTCAGTGACAAAAGAATTTATGTGAGCAATGGCTACATTTTCAGTTAGGAAAACTGGAATTCATTCCATTAGTTAAAATATGCAGACAGAGTTGAGACTGCTGTAAAGTACCATATCTGCATTCTTTGCTTATTGTATGGTCCTAAAGGTTTTATATATGTCACTTCTGCTCCTCCTGTGCTACAAAAGTTACTCCAATTGGACCTAATGTCAAAGTAAACTTTATTACCACTTAGACCCACACCTTAGTGCAGGATAAACTAAATGTTGTTGCTTTGAGCTCTATGTGCAGACAATACATATAAATATATATAAGAAGAAAGAAAACCATTTGTAACATTTGACATAACACTAGAACATAATCACATTTGTATATCTATTACCAGCACTTAGTATTGCACAGACACTCCTTAAAATGGAGAACATAGACATCTGTACAGTGACAGAGACCTGGTTCAAGGTTCCAGAGAGCACCCCTGCATTGCCAGGCTATAATTCATACCACACCTTTCGCCCACCTAACCTGGACCGAAACACTAAAGGCGGAGGCATGTCCATATTCATTAAGGATATTCACACCTCCAGGCTAGTTGCTCAGCATAATGCAGCCAAGATTATCCAAGTGCAACTAACTCTAGGCAAGACCACAATCCAAACTTAACTCACTACAAATCCCCCACCATGCCCCAGGATTCCCACTCCTCATTTCTTGATACACTGGAAAATATTAGGGTACAACCCAACACCCTCATAATGGGTGATTTCAACTACCCCACCATTAACTGGGAAAACTACTCATGTACCAACTCTTTTGCTCAACATTTTCTGGAATTCATAAATTCCAACACCTTGAATCAACTTATCCACACCCCCAACAGGGGCAGCAATATCCTAGATCTGGTCATTACCAACATGGCCAGTCTGGGGCAATCAGGATTGCCCTCGGTTTTTCCTCCCTTATTTTGAGCAGTACCCTTGAAATGAGTGGTAGAGGGGGGGAATGCATACAGCAAGAGGTTTACCCACTAGAAGGATAGAGCATCCACTTTCCAGGCCTTGCTGTGACGTTCCCTGGTGCAGAATTTGCTGAGCTAATGATTGGTGTGGGAGGCAAAGAGGTCTACTTTTGGGGTACCCCATTTCTGGGTTACAAGCGTGAAGGTTCTGAGGTCTAGCTGCCACTCATGTGGGTCTAGCAGGTTTCTGCTTAAGTTGTCTGCCAGTGAGTTTAGAGAGCCTGGCAGGAATTGTGCTAACAGGTGTAGTTGCATGGCTAAAGCTGTGTGCCAAAGGGTCATGGAGAGCCTGCAGAGAGGATAAGAGTGAGTCCCTCCCTGCTTATTGATATACCACATCACTGTGGTGTTGTCTGTTTTGATCAGTAGAGGCCCTGGGGAGAGTAGGGATCTGAAAGCTGTCAGAGCATGCTGAACAACTAACATCTCTTTTAGGTTGATGTGCAGATGTATTTGATTTGGGCTCCACTGACCCTGAGTTCCATGGTATGTTGCTGATATTTCAGCAAGTGGAACTGACAATTTAATGCTCTAATAGCAAGAGTAGCAGAGGTGTATACTTTTTTACCCAATCTGTCTAATGCTCGGGAATTCCTTATTTGAGGGGGTGGGATTCTTAGCTGAGGTTGCTTGGATTCCTTTAGGTCCTTGAGTGATGACCGCGGGGTCAGCAGTAGGATTTTTGAAAAGAAATTTGTGAGAGTCAGGGACTTTATAATACCTGTCAGGTTTCCTGGGAGCAGGAGGGAGGATGTCAGGAGTTAAACTGGATTCCATAAAAACATCATCCACAACATCCAGGACAGGAGAAATGGCCAGAGGTCTGTGCTGTGGTAGATCTAAGAATTCCCTAAATCTCTTTTTAGACTGAGGATAGCCCTGACATTCCCATTGGAAATGCTCCCTTAAAGTATGTAGGGTTTCCCCAAAGGAAAAGTCCTCTTGTGGAGAGGCTGAAGGGATGGATTCCTCTGCATCAGAATCCTCATAAGCAGAGAGAGATTGCACATCTTCATATTCAGATGCATCAGAGTCATCGGATGCCTGCTCAGGTAAGACTACTGGGGACAAGTCTCTTGTTCTTTTGGAAGGGGTAGCCTGGCTTCCCCTAATATGCATTATAATGTATTCTGCCATTTTAAGCATTTGAGACCGAGGCAAGGAAGTAGGTGCCTGAACTTGGGTCATCGTTTTTTTGGGTGTGGTTCATACCCTGGGCCTTGGAAACTCAGTTGTTTTTGAAAGAACTGAAGACGCGAAAGAAGTCGGTCTGTGTCGAGTATCAGTAGTGTGAAGTACTTCCTTGAAAGCCGATACCTGCTTAGCAGCTCTGGACCCATCCACGGTAGAGACATCCACAGGATCCTTAGTCGAAGAACAGTATCACGGCATACCGGACTCTGAAAGGGTCTCGGTAGCGGCCTGCGAATCCACAGAAGCGGGCATCAGGGGCTGCGAAAGTGCCTCACTGAGGACCGGAGAACTGATCACTAGCTTAACGGAAGCATCGTTGGCGGTTTTGGACCTGTGCGGTCTGTCTCTGTCTTTACCCTTACTTTTTTTGGAAGATCAGTAGTTGGATGGCTTACCGAAGCCATATCAGAATTTGAGGACTGAGAGCGAAAATATCTAGCTACAATAAGGGCCTGACGATGTATAGTTCTGGTATTGATCAAAGCACAAAAGCAACAGCGGGGGACGTCGTGGTCTGGGCCTAAACAGGTGACGCAGTAAGACTGGAAGTCTCGGTGTGGTATTTGCTTTCAACAGGCGAGACAATTGTTAACTTTTTCTGACATCGGTTAGAGCAAGAAAAAAGTATCCCGAACGGGGTACTTAGCTTTAGAAGACTTCAATTCAGAAACAAAAACTCAGGTAGCGGCCGTCCAGCACTTGTGCGAATTGCTTCTGCTTCGGGCTCCTTGGCAAGAAAGACTGATGTAATGGCGTCAGCTGCCTGTTTTTATACCACTGACGACCTGATGTCAGTCCTGGAGGGACAGCAACCAAGGCAGAAATACTAAGCCTCTGGTATTCAGGCCGACTGAGGGCTACCCCTGGCAGGATAACCCAAATGTGATGACTGTAACAGAGAAACACAAAGAACATCAGATAATTCACTATGGTGACCCCAAACGGGAGCAGCCGAAAGAAGAGGGCAGCAAAGAGCTACAGCCATACAGTCAGTAGAAGAAAGGCAAAATATATTTCACCTTGTTTTTGGAGGGGCAAAAATTTGAATGGCTAACATCATACATTTCAACGCGACACAAATTACGATGGTAGACAAACCAGTAAAACCAGAAGTCCAGCAGTTTTACATCTGCAGAAAATGTCAGCAATGACCAGTTAATATAAGACTGACAAACAGTACCAGTTCACAAAACTGACACATTTACTATAGAACCACTTATGCAAACAAGAAGACAGATTAAAATATGATAAAGTAGAAAATGTTATACTACCTGAAGAGCCATAGGTGACCTAAAAAAAAAAAAAAAAATATTAGTCAGCAGTTTTTAAAGAAGCAATTTCCTTTTTTTATAAACATCACAGAGTACAACTTTTCAATATTATAAAGCCAATGTTACTCAACAGCAACAAAGCTGCAAAGCTTCTTGAAAAAAAAAAGAAAAGAAAAAAAAACAATAGATTAGATACTGCTTTATGAAAATGACATTAAAATGATTACCGGTAAAGGAGCTGTAACATTTCTGGCATTTTCCAACTGGCTTATTTTTCTCTCTTGAATGACTTTCATGCAACCATCCGTGTCTATCTGAAAAAACTATTCATAAAATTAACACAATTAGTTAGCCATTTTAGAACATGAACATTTCATCTTAACAATAAAAGAATAGTTGAGCGTGAAAAGCATATCTTATAATATCAAACCCTTTGGGTGAAAATTAACCCTGGGGCATTTTTGAAACTGCAAATGCATCCAATAAGGACACATGAAGACAGAAGTTGTTCTAATAACACTATCATTGTTTCAGGAATATAAATTTGAATGGGCTTCAGCCATAAGGTGAACATCAGGCCTCAGCTGAAAAGTCCCCTTTGTTATGACTGGATGTAGTCTCAAGTAATAGACTGACTTCAGAATTGTTTCTGCTCTTTTCTGGGCATACAGTGGAATAAAATAATAAATAGTACAGTCAGATGCTCCTACAGTATGGTTGATTTGATTAGGATGGGTGGTTATTACTACAACAAACTGTAAACTTTCTATTTTGCCTGGTATGCTTTTACTATTAATGAATTTTCAGCACTCATGCAGGATACATGCCATTTTGTTAGGGAAGTGGTTCCCAAAGGACAACAGGCTGAGGTCATCCATGCAGATATCCTTAGAATTTTGAGTTTTGTGTGCACTAATAAGCTCTATTGTAACATTAACAGTGTGCAGACATTAGGCAGAGGTGGTGGTCCTTTACTCCACATGAATTAGATAGAAGAACTAGCTTAGTCTTGACAACAGTAGAGATGCATTGTGTGAGGCATACCCTTTCTTTTCTTGCCTTTATAGATGCTCTTTATAAAAAGTGAAAATGGAAAGGAATATGTAAAGCAGTCTTCTGTCCAGGAAAATAAAGAAAGCATTCACCACCTTGGCTCCCCTGCATGGGTACCCTGAAAATATTCTTCAGCTGATGACTGGCCTAGAAACCAAGCAAGTCCATCTTTAGGACTCCCCATTTCGGCGGAAACTAGAACAAAGTCTACTTTGTGTTGCTACTTCTTTAGGCTGAAAGGAGACCTGCTCATCTTGTTTTCTAGTGAGTCCAGGTACTGGGTGGAATATAAGCTGCCTGGAAGTGGAGCT